>NW_027203748.1:0-57767 GCF_024711535.1 Dipodomys merriami | reverse complement strand
ATGACTCATTGCAACAATGATACTCAGAAGACCCTATGTTGAAAACGGACTTTACACCAAGAGGAGGCAGGATTAAGGGAGGGGTGGGTAGTAGGAGAACAACAAAGAAGGGTGTAACAATGCTCAACAAGAAATATACCCATTACCTTACTCGTATAACTAATCTGTCTTTAAAGCATCTTTACAATAAAATAAAATTTAAAAATATAATAAAGATGGGCATCAGTGGCTAACGCTTTTAATCCTAGCTACTCAGGATGCTGATGTCTGAGGATCGGAGTTCCAAGCAGCCCAGGCAGGAAAGTCTGTGAGTCTCACATCTCCGATAAACCACTAGAAAACCATAAGTGGCGCTGTGGCTTAAGTGGTAGAGCACTTGCCTTGATCTGAAGAGTGGAGGGACAGCGCCCAATTCCAGAATTTAGGCCCCATGACCGACCAAAAAAAAAAAAAAAAAAAGAAAAAGAAAACCTGACAGGAAATAGAAAAACACTTAAAAAAATGTAGGCTCAAAATGCAAGTAAAATTTAGACCTACACGCTGAGCAAGAGAATAAAAGTGTAATAGAGGCTTGCTATTAACATTATGATTCGGTTATATGTAGGTTTGGTATTAGGCAAGGTGTTCCAGTTAGAGCTGGGGTTAGCATGAGAAAAAGATGTAAGATTTAACATATTTTAAGAAGAATGAATGGCATCAAGGTTAGAATTAATGAAAACCAGTGTCTGTGTTACTTTAAACATTTAGACATAATTTGGCTTAAAGGTGAATTACATTTTGTTCTCGTTAGGTTTAGGGAAGGATAAGTTTTAGTGTAAAATTTAGTTTTCCAATAAGAAGTAGAAACAAAAAAATGTGTGATTGAATAGAATCTAGACAATTTTCCTTACAGTAACTATTTGGTGTTAAATCAGATTGTGATTAGGATTAGGTTTCTGGTTAAAAGAGGTTGAGAATAGGATAAATAAATTGGTTAAACTAGTTTCTCGTGCCTATTATCCTAGCTAGTCAGGAAGCTGATTTCTGAGGATCGCAGTTCAAAGCCTGCCAGGGCAGAAAGTCCATGAGACACTTATCTCCAATTAACCACCAGAAAACCCAAAAGTGGTGCTGTGGCTCAAGTGGTAAAGTGCACACCTACAGCTAAAGAACTGAGGGATCATGACCTAGAGTTCAGGGATCATGCCCAGGCCCAGAGTGCAAGCCCCACGTTGGACAAAAAGAAAAAGAAAAGAAATGTGTTAAATGTTAAGTAAATCTGAACTTATTTTAGGTTCTAGGAATTCAGGAAAAGCTTGGATATTGGAAGTATAATGTATTTCATAATATCAGGATTTGAGATCAATGGATATAATGATTCCTGTTAAGGAACTAGATAGATTCAGAGTTAAGAGTGAGAAAATCTATAGGGTTTAGGAAAACCTGCAATTTATTTCAAGAATTACAGGTGGAATTTCAGTAATGATGACACAAAACAAGCATTTTTCATAAATTTTAGAAGTGAGATACCGTAAGTGTCAAGAATATGGTTATGATTCTAGCCATGATTGGGTTTAGAGTGAAGGAGAAAAAAATGAGCGTCAAATTGAAGGTAAATTTTAGAATAAGCCTGGCAGGAATTAGAATGAATGTGAACTAGAGTATTGCTATTAATATTAGAATGTACTTGCGATTAGGGTTATGGTTATTCTCAATGTTCCAGTTAAGATTAAGTTTAGGGTTAGAAAATGACTAAGATATTGGAAAAAAATTGAAACCTATTTTTGGAAAGCTTATTTGAATCAAGTTAGGATGAGTGAAAACTAGTGTACTTGTGTTAGTATTAGTATTGACATATAATTTGGATTAACATTAGGGTCAGTATTTTGTTCTGAGTAGGAATAGTGTTATGAATAGGAAAGTTTTTAGTATAATATTCAGTTTTCACTAACAAGTGGAAGCAAAAATATGAGATTGAACAGTAACTAGACCATTATCATTATACTTATTTCTCAGTGATCATTCTAGTAATGATTAATGAGAGTTTTCCAGCCAGGTTTAGGTTGAGAGTTAGAGTTAATTAATGGACTAGGTGGTAAGTAAATCTGATATTGTTTTAGGGCACAGGGGTTCAGGAAAAGGTAGGATCATTGGAAACTACAGTATTTTTCCTGATAAGAGAATGTGAGGACAAATAATATAATGGTTCATGTTACGGAACAAGATAATTTCAGAGGAAGTGTCAGAAATTTTGTGGGAATTAGGGCAAACAAACTCATTTCCAGAGTGCAAACTGGAGTATTCATTAGAATGAATAAAAACTAGAGTATTTTTCTTAAACATTAGTATTGGACTATCATTAGTGTGAAAGTTAGGTTTCAGTTCCAGCTGGAGTTAGTGTTAGCATTAGGGAAATGGAAAGTTTAGGGTTCAACTAAAAGTAAATCTTCGAATAACAAGTCTAGTTAGAATTAGGATGAATGTGAAATAAGAAACTGCTAATAATATTAAGATTAGGGTATGGTTAGTGTGAGTGTTAGCCTCAATATTCCAGTTAGGGTTAGGGTTACAAAAATGGCAAGATAATGAGTAAAACTACAAAGTATTTTTAGAAGGATGAGTTAAATCAAAGTTAGGATGAATAAAAACTAATGTATTTTTATGACCTTTAGAATACAAAGGCTGTTAGTTCTAGGGCTAGGGTTGCTTTTCTAGTTCAGGTTAGACTTAGGCTTAGGGAAGGGTGAGCTTTCAGGTAAAACTGAGTTTTCTGCTAACACTTTCAAGTAAAATAAGTCTGAAATTTAACAAAAACTACAGAGTTTTCTTAAGTTTCTTATTCAGGTTTCAATAGGGTTAAATTTAGAGTTAGGTTTCTAGTAAGGTTTAGATATATAGTTAGGGTTAAGAACAAGAGTAGATTTTAAGTAAACCTGAAACTTCTTTTTGGAGGTAGAGGAGTTCAGTAAAAGTTAAGATCAGTGGAAACTACAGAAGTTTTCATGATATGAAGATTTGAGGTTAATGATTCATAATAGGGAACTATTTCAGAGTCCAAGTCAGGGAATCTGTAGTATTTGGAGCAAAGTGCAAATCATTTCAAAGACAATGAGTATCTGTTAGAATATATTTTCCATTAATTTTAAGGTTGGGTTACTGTTATCATCAAGGTTACTCTTAGGGTTCTGTACAAGATTTGAGTTAGGATTAGGGAAATGGAACATTGAGAACTTGAGTGACTTACTTCCCCTGTGTATGTATATGCACTATTCTAAGGCTTGAACTTTAGGATTGGGTTCTGCCTCTGAGCTTTTTGCTGTAGGCAAGCATTCTACGAATCATGAGTCCACTTCCAGCTTTCTTTGGCAGTGAGTTGGAGATGAGAAACTCACAGACGTTCCTATCTAAGCTGACATTGAAATGAGATCCCCAGATCTCTGCCTTCTGATTAAAGGTAGGATTAAAGGCATGAGGTACCAGTGCCCAGGAAAGTGCCAGAATTTTACTGATCGTTTGTACTTTTGTTCGAGATTGAGACTTGAATTCATTATCTGACAGCTTTGCTCACTAAGTAGCATTTTGCCACTTGAGCCATATCTCCAAAATGATTACTTTAAATAACTGAAAATCATTAATTCTTTTTAGGTGATATGTATCATTAGTGTTGTTCTAAAACTTATCCTAACAAAAAAGACTTATAGACCCTGGAGTTGATCTGAGCAAATTCTCATTCTTTGCTTCTAATTGCATAACAGTTTAGGGACATGATTTTTTAATTATTATTTTAAGTAGAAATAAATTTTAAGTAGTAAGAAATTATCATTAAACAAAGCATTTTATGAGTACAATATACCTTGATCAGTGCCAACCCTTTCAATGTTCTCATCCATCCCTCCTCTATGCACTTCTTCCTTCACTCTTCTTAATATTGTAGGATGTTTATTGGATTCCTCTCTGCATTTTCCCCCATTTCTCCTGTTCATTCTTCTACCTTTTAACCCTTCACCCCTCATTTGACTACCCACTTCCATATGATCCAGCAACTCTACTCCAGGCATTTACCGGAAAGATTACAAACCAGGATATAGTAAAGGTTTCAGCCAGACCATTCTTATTGAATCTGCCCAGATAACCTTCAAGAGAAAAAATAATCAAGAAAATGTAACACACACACACACACACACACACACACACACACACACACACACACACACACACACACACACACAGAAGAAATTCTACTTACCCATCAGAAAGAATATTTTAACATTTGTATCTCTCATTTCTCATTTCATCTGCCTAGTATCCCACTGTCGTCCTACTGTCCCTGTACTGCAGTAACTGAAACATGCAAACTGATGTAAAAGATTTTCAGGGTTATGGGCTTGCCATATTTTCCTGAATATTAGTTCTTTGCTCATTCTCTTTGTCTATTCGTGCATTTGAATAGTGATTATACAGATTCATTTG
Source organism: Dipodomys merriami (assembly GCF_024711535.1). NCBI lineage: Eukaryota > Metazoa > Chordata > Mammalia > Rodentia > Heteromyidae > Dipodomys > Dipodomys merriami. The sequence goes on along the minus strand of NW_027203748.1, from coordinate 53,318 downwards.
TACCATTTGCTACACAGAATAGACACGAACCACTTGTATGTATGTATGTATATATACATACATATATATACATATACATATATGTATGTATATATACATATATATACATACATACTTGGATATACATATAGACATGGACATATGCACACATATGGATATATATTAAATACTTGAGTACACTTCATGTTTTCAAGAATTACAGAGCTAACAGAAATCACATGTATTTTCCTTTGCAATTTTTTCAAAATCTAAATAACTTTGTCTCTTTTGAATACCTAATTTTAAAGAGAATGTCATCATCTCTGATCTGTCAGGCTCCTTGAAATTAGATGTTCAAATAGGTTAAAATTATTTTTATGCTTTTTGGTGGAAGGGTTCTATTCAGGGGTTCCCTGCTTGCTAGATAGGACTCTGGTTGTATACCATCAAGAAGCTCAACTACTTTTACCATACTTCTAGTCCATTTAATTACTTGAGGTCTTGAACTTTTTGCCCGGCTCTGATCTTAGATTGACTGAGACTTTGCTACCTATGCCTCCCACATAATTAGCTAGGAATACAGATGTGAACCACTATGGAAAGCTCATTCATTGAGATAGCTGTCTTGGCAGTTTTTTCTCTGGCCTGGCCTCATACCATGATCCTTGTCATCTCTGCTTCCCAATCAGCTGGAATTACATATGTGCTGCTATACTTCGTGTACATGACAACTTCTGTTTTATAAAAGAGGTTTTTACTGTAAAAATATGGTATAGAGGGGTTATAGTTACATGAGCAAGGTAATGAGTACATTTTCTATGAGTCATTGTTACCTCCTCCTTTGTTTTTCCCCTACCCTTTCTTCCCTCCCACCTCCACAACTACACACACCCCTCTCCTCCCTTCCCTGCTTCCCCACCCATATTGTAAAGATTCTTTTTCAACATAGTGTCTTGTGCATCTCATTGTTACAACGGGTCAGCCTGCCCTATTTAAACATTTTGTTTTTTCCCTTGCCCTCCCCAAGCTAGAGAAATGGTGTATACAAGATGCAGGGCACCGACATTAAATACAGTGAAAACAGGAGTTATACCTTGGTGGGGGAAAATACAAAAACAAAAACAAAAAGAAATCACATGGTAAATTATAAACCCTATCTTGGTATTCACTTCGCTTAGCATCATCTTATCTGGTGGTATGTACATAGCATTTCAACTCTTATGCTTGTCCTAGATAAACACTAGTTATTCCAAATAAGGGAAACCATAGGACCTATATTTCTTTTGTCTGACTTACTTTGCTTAATATAATTTTTTCCAAGACTCCACTTAGAGCTCCCCTATGACCCAGCAATCCCACTTTTGGGCATTTACCAAATGATAACACACAAGACCATACTAAACTACCGGCACAACTGTGTTTATTGCAGCATTATTTACCATAGCTAAGATATGGAACCAACCCAGATGCCTCTCAGTAGATGAATGGATCAAGAAAATGTGATACACACACACACACACACACACACACACACACACACACACACACACTGGAATTCTATGCCTCCATCAGAGAGAATGAAATCGCCCTCTTTGCTAGGAAATGGAAAGACGGGAAAAAATTTTATCAAGTGAAATAAGCGAGGCTCAAATAACTATAGGTCCCATGGTTAACCTCACTTTCAGAAAGTAGTACATGGTACCATATAACCTTATAAGAGAATGTTATGTGAAATGAACCCCAAGATAGGGACAAAAATGATATTTTTTATTCCATGAGATTCTTATCTCTATATTATCCCCCAAATAAAATTCGAAGGAGAGCTGTGGTTGAAATACAGAGCACCACCCTTGAGGGAAAAAGCTTAAGTGAGAAGGTAAGGTCCTGAGTTTAAACCATAATATCAGCACTAAAAAAAGTGATTTCTTTTCCTGGAGGTTTTTATTGAATTGCTCAGAATATAATCAACGTTGTATTTATGTTTAGCACTATTATTAAAATCATGTTATAATTATTGATGTAATTTTCTTAAATTTTACTTACACATTAATATCCAATACTGATAATAGATGATTACTGTTTCACAAGTTTTTATGTCAGTTGAATATATGGATGAGAGGTGTATACAAGGAATTTGGGCTGAAAATAGATGTTTGAAAGCTCTTCACATAAATAAATGATGGCTGAAGAAGCTGTGGACAATTATGAAATAAACCAAAGAAACTAGCAAGGAAAGATAAGGTATGATTCTGGAAAGCACACAATTTTGGAAGAAAAAAACACAAGGAAAATATGTAACTTTTGGTAAGAACGTTGTAACCCACCTACTCATTTGATTCCTTATTTCTAGTGGAAGGCATTTCAGTTAACTTCATTTTACAAAGTTAAACATGATTGACATTTAATATTAACTGGCCTCTGTCTCAGGTAAGCAAAAAGCCAGGTGCCAGGGGCTCATGCCTATAAACCTAGCTACTCAGAGGGCTGAGATCTCTAGATCCTAGTTCAAAGCCAGGTTGGAGAGGAAAGTTGTTGAGACTTTTCCATTCAACTAATGACGAGAAAATTGGAAGTGGCACTGTGGATCAAGGTGGCAACCCAATCTTGAGTAGTAAATCTCAGAGACAGAACCCAGGCCCTGAGTTCAAGCTCTTTGAAATTATTCTTAAAATACTTGTTTTCAGGATTTCTTTAACTTCTTTAGAAGAATGTTTTAAACTTAGGGATTTTTTATTACATGTTGTCACATTGATTTTTAAGATGTGCAGAGAAAAAATTATTTATAGTCAGAAATGGTTTGTATTGCTTTGTATTACACATTGCCTCTACACCCAGAGATCAGCTGGAAAGCAGATGGCCACATCCTGGCTGTTGGCAATGAAGATGGATATGTATTTTTTTAGCAAAGAAAAAAACTTATGAATTGGTAGCCTTTATATATAACACCTTAATAGTAACAATAAAATTAATATTATTACTATTAATATTTTTTGTCAGATGTGGGGCTTGAACTCTAGGTCTTGGCATTGTATCTCAACTCTTCACCTCAAGACTAGCACTCTACCACTTAAGCAACACTGTCGCTTCACATTTTCTGAACCTTTAGTTGGATATAAAGGTCTCACAGACTTTCCTGCCCTGGCTGGATTCAGACAGTTCTCAGTCTCCTTAGTAGCTAGGCCTGACAGTAAAATTATTTTGTAAATGAACAAACCCACGATTGTATACTTAAAAAAATCACAGTCTGGCAAGTGTATCTGTAACATTGTTGTATCAATTAACCATAGGCACCAATCATTTTTACATCTCACTATGTCCTTTCCAATGCCAGATAACATTTTATTAATTTATTTTAATTTTTCCTAACAAAGTTCATTATGAATTCCCAACAGCACAATTTTCTAGTGAGTATAAAAGTTCTTCAACATATTTATTTCAACAAACAGCATTTTGCACTTGTTTTTTTTTTTAATTTTGCCAGAGCTGGGGCTTGAAATCAGGGCCTGTGCACTCTCCCTGAATTTCTTTTGCTCAAGGCTAGCACACTACCAATTGAGCCACAGCACCACTTCCAGTTTTCCTGCTTATGGCATACTGAGGAATCAAATCAAATGCTTCTTGCATGTAAGGCCAGCACTCTACCACTAAACACACTCCCAGTCACTGGGTCTTATGTTGTTCTTGTTTTAAGATAGCATTTTACTATATGTCCTTCTGATTGCCTAAAACTTAGGCTGGCCTCAAGCTAACTTCTAAATCAGCCTCCCAAGTTCAGAGATTACAAACATTGACCACTATATTCAGCTCATGATTCTTTTTGAGAGAATACTCTTTTCAGATAAAGAAGGAGTTATTCTGTCTTCTTTGACTGGATGGTTTTTGCATTCAGCAATTTTAATCACATTTCTTGTCCTGGTATGTTTCCTCTTCGAGATGAATAGAAATATTTCAAGTTCTTAACTTGAAGCTGATCCCTACCATCCAACAACATCACATTCTTGTGAATAGCACCAGCTGGCCTCATGAGCATAGCAGCCAGCTGGAGCTCAGCTATCTGATGGCCTTGGGCTCCAATAATGTAATTATTTCTGTGCACAGACTGAAAACTGTCATATGTAATTTTAATTTATTACATTCTGTTCTCAGCTACTTGCCATTCTCAGCTTTGTATGTTTTAAATTCTGTTAAACGTTAATGACTATTTCCAGTCACTCTCAAAAGTAACATATATGTCTTATTTTAAAATTCATTCAAACATGCAAAAATATTAATGTAGTTGCTTTCAACCAGTGGCTCATATTTTAAAACCTATCTACTTTAGAGGTCAAAAACTGAGGATTCAGGTTTAAAGCAGCCCATGCAGAAAATCTGAGATATTTCTCCAATTAAGAAACCAAAATCCAGAAGTGGAGATGTGGCTCAAGTGGTAGAGTGTCAGCTTTGAGCAAAAAGACCAAGCAAGAATAATACGTTTAATTCTAACTCCAATATTACTCATGGAAAACACACAGACACAGACAGACAGAAAGACAGACAGACAGACAGACAGACACACACACACACACACACACACACACACACACAACACACACACACACACACACACGCACGCACACACACACACATATACAATCTACATTTTCCTAGACTTCCCTTCCTGAGCAGTATACAATGCCATTAACTTAATGTATGTTTTCTCCAAATTATTTTGGTAGGGATTAAACTACATTTGTATTTATGATAATGTTTGTTTTGTACTTTTTGTTTTAAAATTTTGTGTACTTATGTGAGAGAACAGTGTTTTGTGAAGACTAAACAGAAATCAAAGTGTCAGTAAATAAGTAGGTGACAGGTAGACTGAAAGATGCAGATAAAAGCACTTGAAATTTTATTTCTACAAGTTTAAATATATATGCATATGTATGTATTTAAAATGTCTGCCAAGATTTTATTTTTATTAACAATGATCTATTTGTTACATTATATAAATTTAACATATTGTATGTTTCATAGTAGATTAATATTTATAGAATTTCTTTCCTTTGGAAACCAGGTTTTGCAGCGTAGACCAGGCTTTCCTCACCTGCTTATTCTCCTGTGTCAGGTTCCTGAGTATTGGCTGGTATTACCATGTGGTAAGATAGTACCATATCCAGTTATATTATTTACATTTTGTACAGTAGAATATTACTGTGAACAGCTTTAAGCCAAATATCTTCATGAGTATGAATGAATTTCTTGTTAATATATTATAAATAGAGTTACTGAGTGAAGGCAATTATAGTAGGCTTGCCTGTACTCCCAGTACCCAGGAGCATTGTAAGTTTAGGAGCAGCCTGTGCTACACAGGAAGTCCCTTTTAAAACAAAATAAATCAGGTGAGCTTGGAAAAGGAAATATATTGTTAAGCAGGGTCATAGGAACACAAAAAAAATTAGTGTGTGTGTGTGCTTGTGCATGTGTGTGTGCTTGTGCTGGTCCTAGGGCTTGAACTCAGTGCCTGGGCACTGTTCCTGAGGCTTATGCTCCAGTCTAGCACTCTACCACTTGAACCAAACTCCACCTGAAGCTTTTTTAGAGATCATTGGAGATGAATCTGATCCAGTTTCCTGTCCAGACTTAAAACCTTGATCCTCTTTTCTCAGCCTCTTTTGTAAGTAGGATTACAGACATGTTGTATTACTGTTAAGTAATATAGTAAACATCATGCCAGTTTATACTCCTTCCAGCAGTGTTTGAGTGTTGCACACACACCAAAGATAAAACCGCTCCATGTTTGATGACAACCAGATCTCATAATGCTGTAAGATACGTATTGTTATGCTCATTTTACCTGTAAAGAATTTGAGATCCAGAGAGTTTCAATAATTTTGAGTCCCCATCTAGTATACAGTGGAGCATGTATTCAAGTCCAACTAGTTCTGTTTATTTCAGAAAACATGGAGTCATCAAGTGGTCTAGTAATCATGTGTTCTAGTGAGTACTGCTCTTTGCAAGTACAGTTCTGTGCCTGACAGATTACCTTTCTCTTTCTTTAACTGCACCCCGTTTCATAAGCTAGGTAAAGCACAAGTGATAAGAAGAGCCATTTTTGAAGGAGAAATTGATAAGGGGGTTGACCTTGGTATCACATACATATTAGTCTGACCTCCCATTTGAGTTATGGCTCCAGCACTACATTTCTGTTTTTTCTTTTGTATTGTTATTATAAATGTGAATTACACAGAGGTTACAGTCATATAAGTCAGGTATGGATATATTTCTTTTTGAAAGGTCAGTCCTTCCCTTGCTCTCTCAATTTTTCTCACTGGTTTGGTTTTTTCAAAACTTCCTTCTTCTTCTTCATCATCATCATCTTCTTCTATTATCATTATCATTATTATTATTATTATTATTATTGTGCTGTAGAGGTTTTAGTTACAATCGTATGGTAATGATTACACTTCTTTTTTCCTTGTTTTTGTTTTAGTCAGTAATGAGGCTTGAATCCAGGGGCTGGACACTTTCTCTGAGCTCTTTTGCTGAATAATGGCACTCATATTGAGCCACAGCTCTAATTCCCTGAGTGCATTTTTTTGGACAATTTTATCCTTTCACTTTATCTCTTTTTCTGTTTTCGCGTTCTTCCCCCAAAACAAATTGCATAGGTCATTTTCAACATAGTACCAATTGAATACCAGTGTTGCATGTGTTCATTCTTTGTCCCTCCTTTTCTATGACCCCTTTAACTTCTGAAAAAAATGACAAAAATGAAAGAAAATATATATCATCTTGTTTCTGTTTCCTGGTCACTGGTTATTTTTGAGAATGTGTGTATGTGTGTGTGTGTGTGTGTGTGTGTGTGTGTGTGTGTGTGTGTGTGTGTGTGTGTGTGTGTGTGTGTGTGTGTGTGAATACTGGGGCTTAAATTCAGGGAGCTGACCTTTAGCTTTTTTAATCAAGGGTGACAGTCTACGACTTGAACCAAACTTCCATGTCTTGATTTTGAATGGTTAATTAGAGATCAAAGTTTCACTGGTTTTTCCTAACTAGTCCAACTTCAATTCCCTTTCCTCAGATCTCAGGTTTCTAACTAGCTAGAATTACAGGTGTGAGTCACCGGTGGTGCTTGGCCTACCTTCTTTTTGTTAAGTAGTTGAAATGTAAAAGATAGTTGCAACCATAGTAAAAAAAGAAATCAATTTAACTTTCCCAGTTTCATTAATTTTTAATATTTTGTCACATTTGATACATACAGAAAAACATTTTTTGTAAATGCTCCTGCAATTTGGTTTTCATATCAGATTTTTCCTCATGATGAACTTGATTTTATAGCTTATTACTTACTAAATATTGATGAGAATATGTTCAGAGGGCATTGATGACCTTTTGTTGGCTTTCATGCAGAAATGTTGCAAGATAACACTTGATAAATTAGTGTGCAAGACCCTGATGATATATCCACATTCTTAGCCAGAATACAGTAGTGCCTGTTACAAATCATCTAGATCTGACAAAACCCTGACTCAGGCCTTGTTACCACCTTCATGAATGTCCTCTTAGTGTGCAATACTGACTCTCCAATGACCATGACAGAGCCTTGCTGCTGCACGTTCTCATGACACACCCAAGGTCACCAGTCAGGCGTGGCACCTACAGTGTGATGGGAGACTGGTGACTGTTCCTATGGTGGAACGACACAGGAAATGTTAGGTCCTTAATCTATCATCAGTCCCCAGGGCTCCTCATGAGTATTAGATCCTAAGATTTAAGGAGACATCAAACTCTCTCTTCCTTGTGCAAGTTGTGGACATGTTTTTCTTCTGGGGCTGTCATCTTCTGTGGAAAGATATGATCTGAGTTCTATAAGCCATTTTGCTTATTCTAAGCCCTTAAGGTAAGTCTGGCATTTATAATTAGACAAAAAGAAATGTAGTGACAAAAAATAGGAGACAACATTTTTCCTAGTCTATTTATTACTCAAATAGGTTTTCAGATTCTACCAATAATTCTTATTAGTAAGAAGCACTATCTCAAAAATAATCAGTGACCAGGAAACAGAAACAAGATGATATTTATTTTCTTTCATTTTTTTTTACATTTATCTCTCTTTCAGAAGTTTAAGGGGGGGCTGGGAAGGTGGCTCAGTGGTAGAGCGCTTGCCTTGCATGCACGAGGCCCTGGGTTTGATTCTTCAGCACCACATAAGCAAAAAGAAAAAAGCCGGAAGTGGCGCTGTGGCTCAAGCGGTAGAGCGCTAACCTTGAGCTGAAGAGTTGAGGGACAGCGCCCAGGCCCAGAGTTCAGGCCCTATGACAGGACCCTCCCAAAAAAAAGAAGTTAAAGGTGTCATTGAAAAGGAGGGACAAAGAATGAACATGTGAAACACTGAAACTTTGATCTCTAATTAACCATTCAAAATCAAGACATGGAAATTTGGTTCAAGTCGTAGACTGTTACCCTTGATTAAAAAAAGCTAAAGGTCATTTCCCTGAGTTCAAGCCCCAGTATTCACACACACACACACACACATACACACACACACACACACACACACACACACACACACACACACACACACACTAGTCCTTAGTGCTCAGGAGCCTTATATGGAGATCAGCCTTTTCCAGCTCAATTTATCCTAGTTCTGGTAAGGACAGCTCGTTAAGCTGAAGTTTGGTGGATAATAGTCATTCCTTCTCATTCTTTGTGCCTGTTGGTGTTGTTGAGTCCACTTCAGGGCAAAATCAGTGCCTGACACCTACTTGCTGCCATGGCAAAGTTGGCTGTGACAGCCTAGATGTTATGGCCATTTTATTGTGAAGCCCTGTGAGGACACCCAACCCCACACAATTTCCCCCAAGGTATGTGTCTCCTTTGCCCAGAAGTGCATTCAACAATTCAGCAACCCAAATATCACCCAGTTACTGATAAACTCAGAGTATGTTTCTATTTCCTTTAAAAAAATTCGACATGCCTTTGATAATTTGTCATTGAATTACTGAAACAGAGTATATAATTTTATGTATTTGTAAGTCTTTGACCATCTTTCTTGAGCTCTTGTCATATTTCTATGTGTTTGCAGCTTGCGAAGGGAAAAAAGATTTAATTAAATATAGTCAGACTATATCGTTCAGAAGGATCTTTTTAGAACCTTTTGGAGGGAATGCCAACTTTCCATGAGGTGTTCTAAAGATGGCCTTCTTGGTATAGGAACTGAGTACACAGTCAAGATAAGAAGCTTGTCCTGATTTCTACTGACTTTTCTCTGGAGTCAGGGAGTGTGATCCCATGGCATATATTTCTGTTTGCTACACTGGAGGGCCCATGCCTCCTCTGAAAAATCTAAGGCTTGGGGATAAGAGATACTAAAACTCAAAACCCAGCTTCCTACATCAGTAGGATTACAGGTCTGAGTCTCCTGTACTCAACTTTTTTATACATACTATACTCAGTTTCATTATATTCACTTCCATTATATTCACTTCATAGACAGATATATACAAATATATCTATATAATATTTATTTATAATCAGTGTTATATATAGAAACACACAAATATATATTCATATATTACAATCAAATTATATCACTACTTTCTCCAATAATATTTACACTAATGTTTTGTGCAAAAAACACTCAATTCTAAAACTTTAAATGCCTTTTTAGTTTGAAAAATCATATTGAATCTAATATAGTATATTATATACTATATATAACATAAAGAATATAACATGTATTTACATATAACTGATTTAATTATGGAAATTTTTCCTGATTTTGTGTTTGTTCATCTATGTAAGTCTTCTTTCTTCTATTGATGATGGCTTTTACTTTCCAGTATATATATCTCTTATATATTTTGTCAAATATTTTCAGCCCAAAGTAGACTTTTTATATTATTGGAGCCAAATTTTCCTTCCGTATTTGCTCAAGGCAAATGAATGCAATGAAAATGTATACAGATTTGAACTCATTGTTGGAAGAGAGTCACACTTAACGCTATAAGTATTGTGGTATTTGTCCCAATTGACAGACTAGCTTTCTAGGATATCTGATATGCTATGTCCTAGACCTTTTGTAGCCACCTTATCACCCCATATAGGCATGGCCTGGCTTCCTTGTCACTCTTTTTGCATTTAACAGCTCCCATTATATCCAGTAAGCTCTCTTCTACAGCCCCCTGTCACTCTGCTTCCCCGCCTCCAGAACAGGTATGCACGATTCTTCAGTTTGTAGGTTTAAAAAGAAATATATTTAGGATTCATGAATTCTAGAATATGTCAAAAATAATGACATTTTAATAAAGTTAGAAAAATAAATATAATGAACCTTTTACAAAAATCAGAAAAAAAAGAAAAATAAGGATTTTCTTAGGAAGGGGAGAAGGAATCTCAAAATCTAGATTGGCCTCTAAGTTTCCTTCAGGCAGAAATTCTGCCTCAGAGTCTTCAAAGTGATCTACTTCCTCATTAAAGACAGGATTTTCTTCCTGAGTCCAGGGAGGGACAGATTCTAATTTATCAACTGGAAATTGGATCCCTTGCAAGAGGAGAGATTGTTCTGGGTATTCTGTGAGGAAAGATTCCCTTTCCTCAACTGAATCTAGATTTTGGACCTCACTTATTGGTTTTCCTAAACATAGACTGGGGTCATTTTCCATTAGCACACATTTAACCATCACACCAAGAAGTGATTTTTATTTGACTGATTTAGAGCTGATCAAGCTGGATTGTGAACATCAATGGAAGACATTCTGTATCGTCTTCTTCCTTGGTGGTATGTGTAGATAAAACTGCATCACATGTGGGGTTCAGAATCAGTGGGATGTCCACAGGACTCAAAACCTACTTTGGCCTTTCTACAAATTGAAAAAAACCCTCTACCTTCTCAGGATTTCTGGAGATCAGCGATGGCTTCCTATCTCCATCAGTCACCGTAGAAAACATCACTGATGAGTTCTTTATCTTGAATTCTGTAGGAGCTTCTCTACGGTGATGCAAACCTGAGAATGAAAATAGGTACAGGAGTCTTTGAGTAGACTGTCGTAGTTAAGGTGTCACTAAACTTCCAAGGGGATCTAATGGGAGAAGCAGTAGGATTTGAGTAGGGACTGAACACTGATGAGGAGGTAGGCTTTTTCTAATGAGTGGCTACTTCCAAGTTCTTTCAAAAGGAGAACAGACATTACCTGGCAATGAATATCCATAAAAGGAAATTTTGCCAAGCTGGGGAGTACTAAGGGCTCTTGGCCAATCAGGCACATCCCTAGAGTCTCAGGTTCCATCCCTACTAACAAGCTCTGAGGCATCTAAACAAGGACTTCTTCCACTTTTTCTTGGTCTCATGGGTTCCTCCAGCTGGTCCAGAAAAATATGTAAGCAGAAGAGCAGGTCTGAAGAGACCATGTTGAGCTTGACATTCTGTGTAAGTTCTTTCACGGTGTCATTGTTCTTGGGCTCATAGAAATCATCAGGGTAGAAGTCCATCCACATAGGTAGGATGAAACAAACAAGGCTGTAGGCAGATTGATTATTGGGAAGTGGAAAGAGACTCCTGCAAGCAGGATGCTCCTCACAACCCACTTCTAGTAATTTCTCAAATATAATCCTCTAAAATTCTCCCTGTAATAGGAAGAGAAATTTGTTTCCCCACTGGATCTGACTTGCTACACACAGCCCTCCCTGTCATCCATGAGAGTCCAAAAGCACAACCACAACCACAACTGTGTAATCTGCTATCCACTGAAGTGCCAAGCCTCAACCCCCTGGTGAAAATCACAACTGGTGTGCAAAGAAGAAAGTTGAGTTTGATTCAGAAACCTCAAAGATACAAAGTTTTCAAGGATAGAACTCTTTGTGCCAGCATCCACTTACTTCTTCACTTGTTCATCTTCTTCCCAGTTATGGTAGAAAGATCTGTACCAATGGGAGGAGAGAAGGAAGTTAACTCTATGCTTCTCCTTTTCTGAACTAACAGGACACACATAGAACTCGCTAAGTCCCACATGGTAATGTAAACATGACAGACAAAATTGGAGATATGTATATACAACTTGATGGTAATTCTGTGAAGATGCTTATGTGCATCTGTCCAAATAAATGCACAATGGCTCATGCCTCTATCTGGAGGGTGAGATCTGAGAATCACAGTTTGAACCCACTCTAGTTTGTAAAAATCTAAATATATTTATCTTCAATTAACCAGCCAAAGGCCAGAATTGGACCTGGGGCTCAATTGGTAATGTGTTAGAAATGGGACAACACTCAAGCCCCCAATTAAAGTAAAAGTTGCCTCCTTTCTTCTGTCTATATTCCTTCAAACGCCTCAAAGATAGTGATTTCCTAGGTGAGCATGGACGTTGGGTGCCACTTGCTCCTTCCTTAAATCCTAGTCTCTCAGCAAGCAAATTACTAAGGCTCCATTAACTTATGAGGCACATGAATTATTCTGGCAGCCCAGTACTAAAGAATTAGCCAAGGACTGCACTTCTTTGTCTTAAGCCAAGCTCCTTTGACAAGATCCCAGTGAAACTGTCTCAGAGATGTTCCTAGTATTCCAATATTCTGCCAGGGGGTCTCATCAGCCCTGGGTTTGAAGGAGGAACACTAACTTTTTTTGTTTGTCATGGGGCTTGAACTCTGGGCTTGGGTGCTATCCCTCAGCACTTCAGCTCAATGGGAGCACTCTACCGCTTGAGCCACAGCACCACTTCTGGTTTTCTAGTGTTTTATTGGAGAGGAGTATCATGGACTTTCCTGCCAGGGCTGGCTTTGGACCGTGAACCTCAGATCTCTGTCTCCTCAGTATCTAGGATTACAGGTGTGAGATACTGGTGCCTGGCTTCAGAACACTCACTTTTTTTGTTTGTCAAGGCTTGAACTCTGGGCCTGGGCCCTGTCCCTCAGCTCTTCAGCTCAATGCTAGCACTCTACCACTTGAGCCACAGCACCATTTCTGGTTGTTTTCTGCTTATGTGGTGGTCAGGAATCGAACCCAGGGCCTCATGCATTCAAGGCAAGCTCTCTACCACTAAGCCACCTTCCCAGCCCAGGAACACTTACTTTCAGAATATCCAGCAACTGCTCCATTGTCCTACACTCTGTGTAGTGGTGGAGGAAGTTTCCCACATAGAAGGGATCAGCTTTCTGGTAGGCAGGGACAGGTCCATTACCAGAATTTCCAGAAAGCCTGAGTCCAGGCTCCATATATTATAAGGCACATTCAGGGATTGGATGGACTCATTGTCACACTGAGGTGGTATAAAAGAATGGATCTATGAAACATGGAAATGAGAGTAGACTTCAAACTGAGTAATTGTAGTAGAGTGGATTGAAAAGTGCACAGCAAATGTTTTCTGTCTACACATATAAAAGCACATAAGAAGTTTGTAGTGTGGGCTAGGATGAGATTAAATAGGTTTTCTCTCATAGTTATACCTGGCCTGAATTTCCTTGTGATTTCCTTGGTTTCTTCTTATAAAAAGTCCTAAGACATTGGATTCATGTTGGGGCACTGATCGAATGTCTGCAGCATCGAGTGAGGCACTCACACTTCTCATGCTTGAGACCTGAGTCTCTTGACTTTGAGAACAGTACAAGAACATCTTTCTTGTTCCTGAGCCACAGGCCAAGTGAGCTGGCTTGCGCTAACTGTAGGTTACAGTTGCGTGGCTCTCAGAGTTCTATATTCTATTCCATTGTGAGTGAGGTAGTGTCATCTCTCAGAGCCCAATGATCTAAGCTGCTTCCTCACATAAGACCATCCCAAACACAAACTGGAGGCTGAAATCTCCCCTCCCACATCACTTTATGCACATGGGGACATTATCAAATCCCAATAGCCTCAGCTAGGCCTAGATACAGGCATGTCTCAGCCCCAAAGAGCTCTTCCTAGGTCAGATCCAGGCCTTATTTCTCACTATTCCTCTCATCCTGCACAAATCATTTTGCCTGCAGGGTCCCCTCGGCCTACCATGTGCTTCTTGCATCTATTTTTGACATCTACTTCCTAAGACATTATTAGGTTTTTGTTTCCTAATCTTGCTTGCCTTTGAAGCCCCAGTGTGCTTTCATCTGGAAAAAAGGCAAGTTCTTAGCGGTGGGAAAATCAAACAAGTATTGGAAAACACATGTATTGTTACACATATAGACAGACATTTTTACAGGTGTACATTCTTGTAAGATAAAAGAGTATTTTTGAATCTTTTGTCATATTTTATGACAGAGGGGAAGGGGAGAAGAGAAGAGGTGCATTGTTTTCTCATAATTTAATGATTATTTTTTAAAAATAGTATAGTTGAAGGAATGTAAGATTTAAAGATAAAAACCGTGCTCCTGTTCTTTTTTTATTTTTTAATTGTATTTTATTTTATTTGAGAACATACTGTATAGAGGGGCTACAATTACATGGGCAGGATAATGCATACATTTCTTACCAAGCATTGCAGCCTCCTCCTTTGTTTACCCTTCACTTCCCTTCCCCGCCTCCCCCCTCCCCCCCACCCAATTTTACCCCCCTCCCCCCACCCAATTATACCCCCCTCCCCCCCCACACCGACATTGTAAAGCTGGTTTTGACATGACATTTTGTACTTCTCATTGTTGCAACAGGACCACCTGAATCCTTAAACAACTTGTTTGTCCCCATCTCCTCCACATGTTATACTGATCGTTCTTTTTATAAGCTAGTCGTTTATAAAGTATTCCTCACTAAAGTCTTGTCGTCTGTGTCCCATGAACTATCCTCCTCCATCAAAATAATCAAGGAAAAACCTTCACAAATAAGTAGACTTTTGTCCAATCTCTGGATAAGTATTTAAGGTACAACTTTGCCTGGTAATTTGTGAGTGTACAAGTGTGTGGAAGACACACATTGCCCCATTTGTTAGGAAAGGGAAAGACTTGGAAAAAATTATATTAAGTGTAGTAATCCAGGCCCAAAGAAATATAAGCCCCTTGTTTTCCCTTATTTGCAATAACTAATATATTTCTGAGACATGCAGAAAAGTTCAGATAAGTTGATGTTGGATGAGATATACCCCAAGAGAAAGATTCAAACATTTTTTTCTTTCTTGTGATTGTTTCAAAGATTTTCATAAGATGATATCTTTGATGTTTTGTATGTCCATTCCCCACAGTATATCCACTGCTTTCACTGTATTTGATGTCGGTATAATTTGTGGAGGGGAAGGAAAAAACACATTTTAAAAAAAGGATACAGGTGGACCCATTGCAGCAATGAAATGTACAAGCCAATATTTTGAAAAACAAACTTTACAACTTTGGCCAGGAGGGGTGAAAAGTGGGGTTAGGATGGGGAGGTGTGTGGTGGAGATAAGAAGGTATGGGAAGTGGAAACAAAGGACAGGGCAACAATGCTTGATAAGAAATTCATTCAATAACTTGTCCATTTAATTGTAACTTCTCTGTATGTTATTTTCACAATAAAAAAAACTCTATGTGAAGCCAGGTGCCAGTGGCTCATGCGTGTAATCCCGGCTACTCATGAGGCTGAGAACTGAGGATAGTGTTCAAAGCCAGCCCAGGAAGAAATATTCCCATAAGACTCTTATCTACAATTAACAACTCAAAAGCTTGAAGTGGCTCCATGGCTCAATTGACCCAGTGCTAACTAACTTGAGCACAGAGTCTCAGAGTCAGTGCCCAGGCTCGGAATTCAAGCGCCACAACTGACAAAAAAAATAAACATATAAATTTCTGAATTTCTTGTAAATTAAAATGACAGCTCTGGTATACAATTCTACAGTCTACTACAGATTTCATTATATTAATGGTTAGAAAAAGTAGCAGCACTTGAATAAAGGACTTTTTTCATAAACTACGGCAGATTGGTCTCTAATTAGAGGAAATTGCTGGGCTCATACATAATACTTTTGGTTGGTTTTTGTTTTGTTTTTAGGGCAGGATGAGAAATCTTATTTCTACCAATGGGTATTTGGATATGTATGACATCATTCACAGGCCATGCAGAATTAATAGTAAAGACAGGACACAGTAAACTTGCAGTAAACTTATTTGTCTTTATGCGATATTCCGAATGATTTGTTTAGCTTATATTTCCCTATGGCCTATATTTTCCTATTCCTGCCTTCCTCAAATACAAGCATGTTCCACCAATTCAGATTTGAGCCAGGCAATATGTAGTATTAGTGCCAAGAGGTGAGGAAAATTGTAACACAACCAGGAAAGCATGAAACCAACTCTATATTAGCTGGACACTGGGGACTCAGGCCTACTCCTAGCTACTCAGGAGGCTGATGATCACTGTTCAAAGCCAACTGGAGTGAGAAAATCTGTGAGACTCTTCTCTACAATTAACAACCAACAACCATAAATGGAGCTGGGGCTCCAGAGGCAGAGTAGCCTTGCTTACAAAACGTCAGAGGCGGGGGCTGGGAAGATGACTCAGTGGTAGAGTGCTTGCCATGCATGCATGATGCCCTGGGTTCGATTCTTCAGCACGTCATAAGCAAAAAGAAAAAAAAACATAAGTGGTGCTGTGGCTCAAGTGGTAGAGCACTAGCTTTGAGCTGAAGAGCGAGGGACAGTGCCCAGGCCCAGAGTTCAGGCCCCATGAACGGACCCCCCCAAAAAAAATCAGTGGCAGCACCCAATCTTGAGTTCAAGCAGAAGGTCAGGCACAAAAACAAAAACGTTCAACACACAAAAAAATAGAAACTGGAGAAAGCTCAGGAAAGGATGGCCTTGTCTACAAAACAAATGTACACATTACATGAATTGTGAAATGGTAACTTCACTGTACAATTAGTAACAATTACATTTTAAAAAAATCTGAGAAATCCTGTAGCCATTGGCCCTTATGATGTGCATTTACTTTCTAAGATTTCAAAGTACCATCATCTGAGCTGGCAGCACTCAGGTTGTAGCCCGGAGTGATTAGAAAATATGAAACCAGAGATCCTTTCATATTGTCCCGACAACTCTTATTATTTTAAGCAAAAATAAAACAGAGGAAAGTAAACAAAATAGATTTTATGGTTAATTAAGCTGTTATTAAAGATTCCTGGCAGAATTATAATGATAAATGATGAGTTAATGCATGTGTTTTCTAGATACTGAACTCACAATGTGTCACTAAAATGTCCATGGATTCATAACTAAAAATTCTGAAGTGTAAAGCATACTAATTAGTTGAATTTCATTAGGTAACCAATAACAAGAACACAACATGGTATTAAGCCAGGTAAAGTTGTTTATTTACTGAACTGCTGCCCATGCCATACATGGTGGAAAAGCATGTACAAAAAATAGGGCGACCCAACCTCGGGCCTGGCTGTATCTAGGCAAAGGATCGGATGAGGTGTGGCCAGGTAGGGGGAAAGACTAGCAATACTGGATCTGGATGTGACTTCAGGGACTGGGATTCACCTCCAGTCAGATGGAAAGTTTGATCAGAGGCTGACCAGGTCGTGACTTAGTGGGAGGAGGAGGTGGCTGCCTCCAGGTGTGCCAGATACCTGGATAACACATAAAGGGTGGAAACTTAGCGAAGAAGTGAAAAGGCATATGCATAGGGTCTGCATGGCCAGGGGCAGACCTAATATTGAATACACGTAGTACTGCCATGTGACTCCAGACTCTTAAAAAATCATTCTCAAACATTTTCTTTCTCTCTTTCTTTTTCTTTCTTTTTTCTTTTTTCTTCCTTCCTTCCTTCCTTCCTTCCTTCCTTCCTTCCTTCCTTCCTTCCTTCCCTCCTTCCTTCCCCCCCTCTCTCTTTCTCTCCTTTATTTCACTCACCCTCTCTCTCTCTCCTACTTCAGTATTCTCAACTCTCAAATAATGAACACTTGCTGAGTTGAACTCACAGGCTGGGAAGAGCAGCTCAATTAGTGAATGTGAACTTTAATTTAATGTTCCCTTATACCTCTACCACAGATCACTGGAATCAAATCATGAACACTCAGCAGCATGGCATATTAAGGCATTTAGGGGAGTAAAGCAAGCAAGCTCACTGCATTCTGTGAAGTCCAACCTAAGAAAGTGTGGTAGACTCCTCCCTCCTCTTGAGCAATCTCAGCCCAGTTTCTGCATCAGGAGAGTTGACTGGCTCCATGTGAGCCAGTTACCTAAGTGGCACAGGTACTTGGCAGAGACTTAGTCTCTTGTTGTGTTGAAATTAATGGCATGCTTCAACATAATCCACTTATTTGTTGAGATTGGGACTTCCTAATTTTTTGGTTAGCCTATGTTCAAATGGTGATCTATTTATTTCTGATTTCTAACCATGATTATAGATGTGAACTAACACATCAGACCACTCAAAGTCCTTTATCACACATGGAAGACATGAAGTTGATTTTCCCAAATGGCATACAAGTTGACAGACAGCAAAAGTAAGTCCTTAATTTTGGTCGAGATGTGTTTTTAATGTGAAACAAAATTACTTAGCAAAATATCTGACTACTGTGATTATACTTGCAAACTTACCCTACATTTTTATATCAAATCACCTATATTAATCATTGATTAACTCAAATTACCTGTAATCATTTATTTCTGTCATATCTTTTAGAAGTGGGCAGAACTGGAGCTCACTCCATAAAATAAATTAGTAGAATTTGAGAGGATCACAGTTCTGAATCAGTCAAGGAATATCCCTACTAGGTAGGGATATTGGAATGCAATCATAATCCCTGCTTTCTGGGATGGGTGCAAAAATTGCTACTCTAGGAGTAAAGTAACTTAAATGAGAAAGGATTGATGGAGTGGCTCCAGTGGTGGAGTACCTGTCTGGCAAACAGAACATCAAAACTCAAATCAACTTCCTAAAGACAAAATAAGAAAAGGAAAGAAAAACAACAATACTGACCATGTGTTCAATGTAAAGATTTACACTAAATTATCATAGTAATAAATGCCATCATTTATTTCTAGGGCCAAACATATTTTCTGTTAAGCCTAAATGAAAAAATAGCACACTATATATAAAGCTTTGGTAAAACACAGGTCTAGCTTACAATGATGAACACTTAAGTTTGCATGTGCAGTGGTGTTGCAGGGTTGTTAAGGTTTATGGAAGTCCATCCTTTTGATGAACTTGACATGATGAAATTACCTAACCATACATAACCAGAATTTTTACTGGACAGATACTGCTGATACACACACACACACACACACACACACACACACACACACACACACACACACACACACACACACACACACACTTGTATGTATTTATATATTAACATGTAAATAAAAATAAAAAAAATTGTAATGAATAAATTAATTGAACAGATACCTTTCGCAAAGAATTATTTTATCTGAACCAATTCATGTTTTCAAGTCTCTAATGCTATATCACATTTACATGGTTGCTGATCGCTTTCAGCTTTTTTAGGATATTGTTTTTTCTTTGTTTTTCAGATGAAAAAAGCCTGCCAATAAACATACTTGTATCACATTTCTTTCTTTAGAAAATGAAAAGCACGTTGTGTTATGTGGCTCTTTATGTATCATCAAAATATTTTTTTTTTATAATTTCAAGTACATACTGTCTTAGACTTAAATCTCATTCATTCTCTTCCAATAGTATCTATGAGAAGGAGAAAATGAAGGATCATACTGTTACTTTGGGAGTTTCAGTTATTAATCACTGAAATAAATATTATGAAAATGAAAAAAATATTTAGAGAGATGACTTGAAAGTTATCTTTCTACACACTCATGCTACTCCCTCAACTAAATCATAGAACTTAAAATAAGTACCATTTTAGGTGTGTGCCATTGGCTCATTCATGTAATCCTAGCTACTCAGGAGCTGAGATTTGAGGATGGTAGTTTAAAGCTTCCCTGGCAGGAAATCTGTGACACTCTTACCTCCAATTAACCACCAGAAAACCGGAAGTGGCACTGAGCCCAGGGACAACGCCCAGACCCAGAATTCAAGCCCTATGACCAAGAAAAATAAAAAAAAGGAAAAAAGGAGGGAAAAGTAACATTTTTACAACTAATGTGCAAATATAACATATACACAAAACTTTTCTAGAAATAAAACTATAACAGTCTCTGGACTAGCAAAGATAAAGAGATTAAAGTGAAATTGCCTTTAATCATTCATTTAGACAATCTATACTGAGGGCAGGCTACTGGAACTCACATCACTAATTGAAGAGCTAAAACTTGAGAGCATCACAGTTCATAACCAGTGTGCAAGGAAAGTAATAATAGTCTCATATCCTAAATCCTGGCATGTTGGAATGGATTTGTAATCCCAGCTACTTGGCAGACAGAAATGAGGAACTTAGCCTCTGTTTGGCCCTCAGGAAAATTGATAACATATGAGCAAAGTAACTAAATCAAAAAAGAATGTTCTAATGGTAGAATACTTGTTCAGCAAACAAAATATCAAAATTCATACTTATTTCCTTAAAGAGGAAAGAAAAATGAAGAAAGAAAGAAAGGAATAAATAAAAGAAAGAAGGAGAAAGAAAGAAAGGGAAAAAGAGAAGTATAAACAAAAACCTCACCATGCGTTAGATGTTAATAATGACTTTAAGTAATTTTAGCTATAAATGTCATCACTTAATCCTGGGCAGAGACATTTTATATCAAGCCTGAATAAGCCATAGCATGCCACATACAAAGCTTTGGTAAAATACTGGTCTGGCATACACTGTTGGACCAATAGGAATATAAGTCTAGTGGGTGGGGTCTTCATAATAATTGTGTTATGATCTCAAAATGCGTCTTTATTTCTGGTATTTTACCTGAGTAATCTCACTTCAGTCTTTTCCAAAGGGCACTTTGGTGGAAGGATGAAAATCATTGATTCTGGTAGACAATTTCTGTTACTAAAAACTCCAGTATATAGTAAGGGAAGCAACTCCAAAATTATTCATTAGAGAGATGAGTTGAAAGTCATCTTTATACACACTAACTCTTTCCTCAACAAAGCCAGAGGATTTAAAATAACTAATATTTTTTAAGTTAATGGGCATAAATGTGCATGATTTTTCCAGAAATAAAATGATCACTCATGAAACCTTACTAATACTTCAATGGATGTTTTCCAATTAGAGGAATCATCTTCATACATTTTCACACGATGTGTATCTGCTTGATAACAGAACCTCCAACTAGACTAAGGCATCTAATAAAATTTATGAGGTGGTGTGGGGTTTCTGTCTGGTTCAAAGGAAGAGTTGGTATTGGCACAGTCCCTGTGGTGGATCAGGGCTGGGCTTTGAGGATGAAGGCCAGTCTGTGTAGGACTTTGAGATAGTAGGGAGGGGACAGGAAGGACTAGACTTGTGGAATAGGTGGGACTTTAGGATGGAGGCTGGCAGGGTTTTCAGTGGAAGAAGACTGGGTCACTGGGGAGGAGACTGTTTGGGGAAGAACTTTTTGAAGGAAGAACAAGGCTACAAAGGAGGAGGTTACTTAGAGGAGGGGTTCTGGTGGAGCACTGTGAGCTCTAGTAGGATATGTAGGGTGGGGTTTCCCATAAGGCACGGAATGGAATGGAGGCAAGAGGCTGACAGAAGGTGGGGTTTCTGGTGCAGGAATATGGATCTATGAGGGAGAGGCTTTTCAGGGTCTGGCTTTAAGAGGGCAGGGCAGTGCTAGGAAGAAGTTGGCTAGTAAGAGGCATGGATTCTGGTGGAATATGGCAGGCCTTTGGGAAGTGTGTTAGGGAGGAGGTGGGGTTTCTGGCAGAGCAGGATGTATTCACAATGTATAGAGAAGCTTTTCAGGACCAGGGCTTTGTTAAAGCAGGGATAGGATCCAATGGACTAGATTAGTTAAGATGGCTTTCTGGTGTAGCCAGTCACCACTTCGAAAAGAGGAGTAAGGTTGGGGGGGGGGGATTTCAGTTTTACAAGGCAGGACAAGGACTTTGGAAAGGGTTTCCAGTAGTGCAAGGCAACCTTCAAAAAGAGACTACGGAGGGACAGGGATTTACAGTTGAGCATGGTGAGGCTTCCAGAAGGGGACCAACTGGTGCAGTGGTTTCCAGTTAAGCAATGTGGGTGTTGAGAGATGGGATAGTGTGGTGGGAGATTTTTAGTGGGGGTTTTGTAGAGCAGGTCTGGGCTTAGAGCCATGGGGCTAATTGGAGGAGGGGCTTTGAGAAGGAGTGGAAAGTCTACAAAGGTGTAGGATAATTATGGGCAGGGTATCTGTTGGAGTAGGGTGTGGATCTGAGGGAGCATCTAATAGGGTTGGATTTATCTGGGGAGCAATCCAAGGCATTGAGATAGTAGGTATGGGAGATGGAGAGAATTGTTGTGAAGCAGAGCTGGCTTTCCAAGCAGGAGATGGGCTATGTGAGAAGCTTCTGGCCAACCAAGGCTGGGCTTCAAGGGCAGTTATACGGAGGTGGAGGGTTTTTGTTTAGCATGTGATTGACTTTGTGGGAAGAGGTAGGTTTGGGGCTGTGTTTGACAAGTTAGGTCACTTAGAAGCAGACAGAGAGGGGCAGAGTTTCTGATGAAACCAGAAGGGACTGGAGGGAGAAGTCTGGTTGTGGGGTGGGGTATGAAAGAGAAGGGAGGAGCATGGAGGTACTAAGATATGGGATCAATGGGTTTATGAGGAAATATTGTAGTTAGGGGCTGGGTATCTGGTGGATGAAGTGAGGATTAGAGGGAGAAGCCCGATCTAGGCTGGGTTCTTTGTGGAGCAAGGAGAGACATAGAAGGAGGAGATATGGATGTGGCCTGGTTTCTGGTGGTACAGAGCCAGGATTCCAGGAAAGGGTGGAGTTGAAGAAGGCTTTCCCTGTAGCAGAGGAGGGCTTTCAGGAAGTAGTCTGGTTGCAGTCAGGCCTTTGAAAGTTTACAGCAGGACTACCAGGGGGTAGGTTAGTTAAGGTTGGACTTTTGAATGAGGAGGCTGACTGGAAGTGGGTTTCCAGTGGATCCAGTCATGTTTTATGGGAACGGGGACAGGAAAGTCTTAGTGAAGAGTTGGGAGTCAAAAGAAAAACAGTTACTCCAAATAGGAACACCATTTTCTGTCAGTATAGAATTGTATTACTTTTATGTATGCGAGAGATATGGGAGAAAGTAACCAAGTAATAATACCTTCCTGGTGAAAATTTTCTTTATTCCAGTTGAGTGAAAATAAAACCACAAGTCCCATCAGGCTCAGAGGCACACAGTAGACTAAGACACATGAAGCACTGGACCTGATTCCCCAGCACAACTTTTAAGAACCACAAATAAACATTTTTAAATGTCTCACTTAGTAATAATGGACACTCTATTGTCTTAAAATTGTGAATGAATGAAACTTTTACTCTGACCATTTTAGAAATCCTAAAACTATGTAAGTAGTAATAATGTTTTAACTTTTTATAATATTGGAAGGTATACTAAAATTAATTAGGAAAATATAAAATTTACAAAGATTGTTCATTCTCCAGCATCAACTTTAATCTAAAAGAATTTAAAACAATAAAATTGCCATATAGTGAGATTGCAGCATGGTTTTTTTTCCAGTCATCAAAATGGTGACTTAAACAATGTGTATTTATCTGTGGATGCATCGCTGTTAAAACATATCTAAGAATGTAAAGCACTTCTATAGAGACCCTGAAGAGACTCAGAAGGATCTGTGAAATGATGTTGGAATAAAATTAATGACTAATTACAGTAGGAATTGATTTTCTCTAGGCCCAAAAATAATTTCCAGAAGAAAAGGTTGCATTGAAAAATAAACAAAACAATGAAAAGGAAGCAGGCAGGCAGACCTTGAAGTAAACATTATCCAATGAACAATTTCTATTGAGGCATGATTGCAATCTTCTTTTATTTAAGTTACAATTACTGACCTATGTTCTTCCCTAATGCCAAATAATAAAGCCATGAAAACGCAATAATCATTTTCAAGGCCTTACACCTTACAAAAAAATTCGATGAATGTATTGCTAGAAAGTAAAGATAGATGTCTGAGATAAAGATTGAAGAACATATCCCCAATTTCTGGCTCTTCAAGATGAGAGGGGTACAAGCCAAAGCACAAGGGGAATGGACAGAAGTACATTAGTGCATACCTGTAGTTCCCAAGATGCATTAATTAATATAACAGGGGAGAAAATCAACATGACCATCACAGGATTTAACACTGGAGAGTAGAGAGAAGAACAGTGAAAATGAATGGAAAATTACAAAGGATGCCCTTGCATATTTGGCAGAAGAGTGCGTGGCATTGAGGTCTAAACTATGTGTTATAGGAAACTACCTGTGCTCATATGGTGCCACAAGCAGTGAAGAACTTACGATTTACAAGACATTGAATAATCATAAAAGTCTTGCTTCAGTAGTACAGAGTTAAACCTTGATAAATTCTGTTTGGAAACACCTAACAGACTATAAAACCAAGACCAGAAGATTCAAATTGTATATAAGTAATTTGACTGTTCGCAACAATAGAGTTCAAAAAATCAAATCATATAATGTGGATGCAAAAGCATAACATTATTAAGGTAACCGTTAAACCACACACATTTTATGGGAGTAGTCCTTATTATAAAAGATTTGTTTTCCTTACACATTTTGGATGTACAAAACCAACAAAAAACAAAAGCAAAACAAAGAAAAGACAATTGGCAATAGAGCTGGCTGCCAGTGCTTCCTCCTTATTCCTAGATAGTCACGAGCCTGAGATTGGAATATCATGGTTCACAGATTGCTGGGGTAGCAATCCATGAGACATTTATGTTCAATTATTCAATCAATGACAGAGTTAAACCTTGGTTCAAATACTACAGACTCAATCATGAGTGAAAAAAAACAAGCAAGAGTTTGAGGCTCTGAGTCAAGTTTCATTAGTGTACGTGTGTGTGTGCACACAAACAAATGGAATGAGAGAGGAAGAGGGAGAGAAAACAGGGAATATTAAGAGTTTAAGGACTATCCTAAGCATATATTAATTAATAAAAATGAGGGAAACACTGGAACCTATGTTTCTTTGAGTCTGGTTTCCTTCACATAATATGTTTGGCTTCTAAGTCTTTCCATTTTATTATGAAAGGGGCTGTGTCATTATTTCTGATAGATGCATAAAATTACACATTTTCCTGATCCATTCATCTCTTGAGGGGCATCTTGATTGGTTCCAATAATGCTCCCAAAAACATAGTTGTAGATTTAATGGGTTTTAGCTTGAGATCATTTCGACAAATGCCCAGGAGTGGGATTACTGGCTCCAGAGCTACGTATATTTGACGTTACAAAATGAAGCTAATTGAAATGAACTCCAAAACATGGAAAAACCCGTCTTTTTTCAGATGTCAACCTTGATGTCGGTAGAGTATCTAGATCTTATTTTATTTCATTTGTCTTTTGCCATTCGTTTATCCCTGGCAATCTCTGTCTTGATTCTGGTTCCTTCCATCTTGTATATACATTTGTCTGATTTGGAAAAGGAAAGGGAAAAATATAATGATGAAAGAAGTAAAAAGAGTAACTCATTGCAACAATGATATTCACAAGATACTATATAACGGAAATGCACTTTACAACTTTGGAGTGGGTGGGAGGTATAGGTGGTGGGAAGGGATAGAAGAACAACAATGGAGTGGGTAACAATATTCAATAAGGAATGCAACTTACTCATGTAACTGTAACTACCGTGTATAGTATTTTTGAAATAAAATAAAATTTTGAAATTGAGCCTATCCTAGAAAAAATATTGTTTTCAAAATAATACATCTGTCACAGACCTTGTTAGTGATTCTAAAGTCAAGCTGTTAGACTTGGAAAAGGATAGATTGGGAAGCCATCTCAAACAGCAATCGAAAGGTTGAGAGCTGTGCTCTGTAAAGGCCAAGAAGTCAAGGGAAGACAGGGGTATGATTTATTACCTCAAGAGTATTTAAGTTCGAGCTGTTGGACACTAAAAGATTAAGACTTCGGAGACACAATGGATGTCTGTGTTATGGTTGGAATGACTATTGTTCCCTCCTGCTCCCAAACAATAAGGGATTCAATTGTCACTATGTCTACAAACAATACTTCATGTTAATAGTTGTAACCACAAGCTCTATTGATGTCTTTGCGGACATACCTGCAGCCACTGTCCAACACACTCCGGTAGTAGAATGAATGTAAAGCATGTCAAGCAGGATTTAGGGATCCAGAATTTGGCAATGACGCTTTGGGTCCTCTGGTGTCTTCTTTCCTATCACTTCCTGTGATTTCTTAGTTCTTTGTCCAGGTATCCCATCATCTTGGTTGTCCCATGGTTGCGCTTAGTGACAGTACTGATATTCTGAACACCTCAAAACAAACTATGACAAACACTTCCTCAAAGAACATTAACAAATGTATAGGAGCACCTGGAAAGATACCAAACATCAGCAGTCACACTATGATCCTCTAGCAAGAAAGTGCAATTCAGGAGTATCTTTACTTCTGATAATATGAGATAGATAATTGTCCCTAGGTATTTGGTATTGCATACATTTTCACAAACACGTATACATTGTGAAATAATGTCATTTATTTCATAGATCACAGACCATGTGACTGGAGTGATTACCCTAATATCTTCTCTCAGTTTCCTGATTCAGAATTAGATGAGTGTGAATTGCCTAATTATGAGCATTTCTCCAAGAAACTCAAGAACACAGAATGAAGTGTCAGGGTGAGGCTGTTACATACCTGTAAGGATTTTACATATATTAGAGTAATATATGCCTACACTGATCAGCATTCATGGCACATTGGTGTGTTATAATGGTCTTCAGATCAGAAATATGCTAAAGCTTAAAGTAGGATGATGGGCTATACATTTTCAACGCAAGAGTGATGATCACCCCCTGCAATTATTCTCAGTGGAGACTCCTTCTTATACATTTTACTGACTTAGCATCTATTCTGGGCTATACCATTATCAGGCAGGGTCACACTGTATTGAGCTACAATACTGCAGCAACCTTAGCTGCCTTTGAATTTTATCTCTAATATTGATACCGAGGTCAACTCTGCAACTCTAATCACATAGTTAGTGAACACCTGGACTTTTCAAGCGTGGTTAAATATTCAGCTATCACTGCTCATTGCCAGTGTTAAAGATCTCACTCCTTTAGATTTATTGTGTATCTTCTTGTATTTCCAACACTGCTTTAGATGTTGGATTTTGAAATAGAGCTTTTAGTTTGCATTTGATTTATGGAGGTGCTAGTGGAGCCAGTTGAACTGCATATATTTTAATGTAAGTAATTTGATGTTTTGACATATAAATTTAATTTTGGCAATTGAGGAGGGGAATATACATGACTCATGCAAGTTTTTTATGTGTATTCGTATTGCTGTATTGTGAACTTCCTAAAAGCCATCCATGGGAGCACATGTCCCTAATCCCATCACTTCTGTCACTGAGATAAGGCTTGAAAGGTCCAGACCACTTGGCGCTTCATAGTGAGAATCTTTCTACATGAAGGGGGAGAGAACAGCGAAAAGAAAAAATGAATCTTCCAACTGTTTTCTTACATATTCTTTACACTTAACCATTGAGACCACCATAATAGTATTGTTTATGACTTCTTTCCTACACTTTTACTATTCTTTGCTGTTTTATTTATGCATCTCTAAAAATCATATAAGAAATGTATATAAATCATATAAGAAATCATAAAAAATAGTTTGTTAGGGATATATAATCCAAAAAGAATAATTTTAGGAAAGTAGTAAGCACATAAAATGTAATGCATTGTCATTTTTGAAAACTTCAGCAGTTGTATTTTATTTACTCTCATAACAAAGTTTATAAACTAAGTTACAATAGTATTCCAAATGGAAAACAGAACTAGAAACATGAAGGGTAGCACTAAAGAATGCTACTGCTACCACTAATAGAGTAAGAATGAAATTTAGGCAAAATTCCTTCAGAGTAAAAGCCACAGGACAGCCCCAACATTACTTTCATTGTTCATATGAAGAAAAGAACTTTATTGGTGGTAAAGACAAATTTTCACAGATATTAATATCAATTGGGTATATATTTCTTAAGGCCTTCAGGAAGGATGCTGTGACCATGTTGGTGGAAACTGACTTCTTTGAGACCTACTTCACAATGTGCAGACACCATTCCAAGTACTGCACTTGTATTAGGGTAATTTTAGTGCTCATGTGTGTTCTTCAAGTTAGGAAATGAATTAAATATTTTATTAAAAACAGAAGTAGGCAAGAAGGGCAAACAAATTTCCCAAGTACCTAAGACTGATCAGTTGTTGACCTATAATTCAAATCCAGGTTTCCACCAGGCATATCTGAGGCTATTCTCTCTAACATTCATTAACTTTAAAGAGTTATGGAGCGGATGAACTCACATTATCTTCCTAATTATGGTTATAAGGGCAATAACAATGCTACAGAATATAAGCATTTTTAAATGAAAAGGGTGTGGATAATGAGAGTGTAAGTGATCTTTATACCAAATAAAGATCGGTTTAATTTCTACAAAAATACCTGAATGAACATCACTCACCGTCCACTGTTTATTATTCCTGGAGTAATTCCTTAAGGAGAACAAATCCCCTTTTTCTGATGAACACAGGCTTTTATCATTAAGTACCTTGAATACACAGGGAATAGTTTTTATGGATATATAATACAAAAGAAATAATTTTTGTGAATAGTTACTTTTTGTTGTACTAAAGAAAATCTATTCCCTATTCTAAAACTTATATCAATTTAATGTATATTAGTTTTATCAGTATAAATTAGGTGTGCATAATATATGTAATGTATTCTATTACATAACATATAAATGATATATTTATAATACATGTGTCATTGATATTCTATAAATAATATTCTATAAATATTATAAATAATATATGTTTAAAACTGGTTTTAGTATTATACTGTGAAGGATACAAGGAATGACAACTTTATTTAACTAAATATATTTGTATGTTTTAGTCACATAATTTATTTTTGTGCCAGTACTGATACTTGAACTATGGTCTGGGTCTTGTCCCTGAGCCATTTCTTTTAAACTGGCTTCATATAGCTATCTTCAGATCTCAGCCCCTAAATAGCTGGGATTACAGATATGAATCATGTTATATATTTTTTATTGTGAAAATACTGTACAGAGGGGTTACAATTACATGGGCAAGATAGTGAGTACATTTGTTATCAAGCATTGTAGCCTCCTCCTTTGTTTATCCTTCCCATCCCTTCCCATCCTCCCTCCCCCCACACTCAATCTTCCCCCCCCCCAAGTTGTAAAGTTCGTTTTTGATATGACAACTTGTACTTCTCATTGTTGCAACAGGTCTTCATGTAATATTTTTTGAATTGCATCCTTGGCATGTTCCTACATAATTATTTCTGAATGTTCAATTATGTTATGATATTCCATTTCTAAACCAATTCTGAATAAATAACTACTTATTGGGTAAAACGCTATGTTGCAATCAAACTTGTAAGGACCCTACTTTACTATCAGTTTTCAAAGACATTTCTAATTTAATTCCTGGACAGATGTGCAGAGAAATTCAATTATGTATGCATAATATACATAAAATACTATATTACATAAAATATAAATGATATATTTATAATATATGCATAATTAAGGATATTCTATACTTACTATAAATAATATATTATAAAACTGGTTTTAATATTATACTGTTAAGGATACAAGGAATGTCAACAACCCCGTCTTAACTGTCTCATTTTCAACAGTATATAAACTATGCTATGAACATATAACTCAAGAAAGCACACCTCTGTAATCACGTATTCACCTTCAAATATTCTCCTCATCATTATGAGGACAAGAAGTGGCACTGTGGTTCAAGTGGTAGAAGGCTCCCCTTGAGCTGAAGAACTCAGTGATATGTTAACACCCAGGTCCTGAAATTAAATCCCAGGACCGACAAAAATAAAATTTGAAGAATTAAAGCATTAGGGCTGGGAAGGAGACTCAGTGGTAGAGTGCTTGTCTTGCATTCATGAAGTCCTGGGTTCAATTCCTCAGCACCACATAAGAAGAAAAAGTGGAAATGGCTTTGTGACTCAAGTGGTAGAGCACTAGCCTTGAGATGAAAAGCTCATCAAGGACAGTGCCCAGACCCAGAGTTCAGGCCCTCCTACCACCACCACCAACAACTACAAATTAAAGCATCAAACAACCTGAAGTTGTTATCCAGAATAATGAGGGCAGCATTATCCATTTACATGACTTAGTGACTTTAAGCCTAGTTTTCCAGGGGAGGTCGTGGACAATTGTTTGTTTACCAAAACCTGCAAAATTCTTTTGTACTTTCCCAAGGAGGGAGAAAGGAGGGAATGTGGGGAGGAGGGGAGGTGTTTGGTGACCTTGCCTTTTGGTGCAGTGATTGTTTTCTGGAGTAAATTCAGAGAAATTCTGCTTGCAATCCTAGTTGCATGGGGAATGAAGAAGCCATGTCTTGGAAGTGTTTTTATCCTGCCCTTGGCCTGGTTCCAACCACCACTGTATAATCCAAGTACCACTTCAGGACCAAGAAGCTGTGAAGACTACTGATCCACTGGACAGGTGGACCTAACCAGAAAAGGCAAAAAATGCAATGCCCAGGGCAGCACTGGAAATCTACACCAGGAAAAGATTTTTTTATATTTTTTTATTGTAAAAATGCTATACAGAGGGTTTACAGTTACATGAGTAAGGTAATGATTACATTTCCTATTGAGCATTGTTACCTCCTCCTTTGTTTTTCCCCTACTACTTCCCTCCACACCTCTCCAACTCCTTTCTCCTTGACTCGTGCCCGACATTATAAATTCATTTTCGACACAGTGTCCTGCATAACTCATCGTCACAATGCATCCCCATTTCAGCATGCTGCTATAACCTTTCCACTCTCCAAATTACAAAAATGTATATAAAAGATGCAGAACACTAGAATCAAATACAGTGAAAACAGTAATTATACCATGGGAGTATGAACCTACAAAATAATCACATAGTGCATTATAAGTACATTAAAAACAAAAGGCAAGAAAGATAAAACCACTTGTGTCTCTGACTTGGGGTATATTTCAATTAACATCATCTTATATGGTCATATGTACATAGCATTTGATCTTCTGTGCTTGTTCTAGACATGTACTAGTCCTTGCAAACAAGGGAAAACATGGGACCTATGTTTCTTTGGGCCTAGCCTTACTTCACTTAATATAATACTTACCAAGTCTTTCCATTTCCTAAAAAATGTGGCAATTTCATTATTTCTAATGGAGGCATAGAATTCAATTGTGTGTGTGTGTGTGTGTGTGTGTGTGTGTGTGTGTGTGTATCACATTTTTTTGATCGACTCATGTACTGAGGAGCATCAAGGTTGGGTCCATATCATAGTTTTGTGAATAATGCTGCAATGAACATGGTGGCGCTTGCAACTTCGGTATGATCTTGTTTGTGATCATTTGGGTAAATGCCTAAATGCCCAAAAGTGGGATTGCTGGGTCATAGGGGAGCTTTACCTGGAGTCTTTTCAAGAACTTCCATACTGCTTTACAATGTGTTTAAACAAGTTTACACTCCCACCAACAATGCAAAAGGAGTCCTTTTAGACACATCCCCTCCAACATCTGTTGCTATTATATTTCTTGATTATAGCCATTCTAACTAGAGTAAGGTGCAATCTCAATGTTGTCTTGATTTGCATTCTTTTGTACTTAGAATAGTTGAGCATTTCTTCATGTGCCTAATGGCCATTTTTATTTCCTCTTCAGAGAACTCTCTAAGACTTTAGCCCACTTATTTATCGAGCGGTTGTTTCTTTGAGGATTTGCTGTTGGAGAATTTGATTTTTTGAGTCCTAAGTATATTTTAGATGTGAGACCTTGTCCATTTTATGTCTCCTTTTTATGTCCATTTTAAATCTCCCAGAACGTGGGCTTTCTATTGATCTTGCTAACTATGACCTTTGCTTTGCAGAAGCTCTGATGTTTCATGTAATCCCATTTGTCCAAATTTTCTTTGATTTCTGTTTTTTGACTATTATAATATGTTTATTGTATACAGACTCCATTAGCACTTGGAATTTATAATTCCATCGCATCTTGTAATAGCAAATTACTAGTTTCATAAAGAGATGAATTAAAAAAATGAATTTCTTAACTTATCTTTCTTTACTCTTTGTTTCTGGCTCTCTATAAAGAAATTTTCGGCCTGTACTAAAAAGCTCTAGAGTTTATCCTATTCCTTCATGCAATGTTTTCATGGTGTCTTCTTTTATTTTGAGGTCTTTGATCCATTTGGAGTTGATTCTCATGCAGGGTGATATATACGGATCTAGCTTTAGTTTTCTACAGGTGTTTAACCAACTGTGCCAAAATCATTTACTCAAAATGCTGTCTTTCTTCCATTCCATTTTTTTTCTCCCTTGTCAAACATTCGGTGGCTATAGGTCAGGGGATTCATTTCTGAATCTTCAGTCCTATTCCATTGATCCTCAGGTCTGTTCATGTGCCAGAACCAAGCAGTTCTTATTACTATGGCTTTTTAGTAGAGTTTGAAATTTGGAAGTGATATTGCTCCAGTGCTGTTCTTTCTGCTAAAGATTGACAAACCTAAAGCCATCATTATACTTAATGGTGAAAAGTTAAGGACATTTCTTATAATTTCAGGAATGAGATAAGGATGTCTGCTCTCTCCACTACTCTTCAACTTAGTATTAGAATGCTAGATGGGGCAATAAGACAAGATGCTAACTTACATGGGATCTAAATAGAGAAAGATGAAGTAAAACTATCCATCTTTGCAGATGAGCTGGTCTTGTATTCAAAGAAACCCATGTACTCCACTCCCAAGTTACTTGAGCTGATCAGAAACTTTGGCAAACTAGCCGAGTATAAACTTCACCCTCAGAAATAAATGGCTTTCCTGTTCTCCAATAACAATATGAGTGTGGCTGAAATTGGGAAAGCAACCCCGTTTTAATACCCACACAAAAAATAAAATACTTAGAAGTTAACTTAAGAGGTGAAGGACCTCTATGATGGAAATTTAAAAACCTGAAAAAGAAAATGAAAGCATAACTCAGGAAGTGGGCAACCTCCCACCCTCATGGATTGGGAGGATTAACATCATGAAAATGGCAATACTGCCAAAGGCTATATCCAAATTCAATGTGATACTTATCAATATCCCAATCTCACTCTTCAATGAAATAGAAGAAGAAATCCAAAAAGTCAGATGGAACAATAAAAGACTCCGAATAGCAAAGAGGTCTTTGTGATAACCCTGCCTGTAGCTCACAAAACACTTAATTCTTAGGTCTGGACGATTGTTCCTAGATAGTGAATTACTTAAGTGTAAATTGAACGCATAAAACTTGCATATAAAAATAGCACATTTTCCTCTTATGCGAAAACAACCTTTTTCCCATCTCAAATTTATTTCCTGAAAGGCATTTTCAGAGAGATTCTATTTTCATTTTTAGATGAAAGGCTTGTAGGAAACTATGTTCATAATATGTCTCCTCCTCCGGCACCTCAACACCTAAAACACAAATTTCACAATGCATTTACAAGTAACAATAAAAAAAAACCCTGGGAATGCTCAGATGCTGAACGTTTTTACAAAACCCAGAATAAAACTCTGCTGTCTGAGGGAGGGGCTCTGAATAAATTAACAAACAAACTCAAAAAAGCAGCCAGGAGTACAAGATGTGAGTGTCCCTGGCTGCTACTCCATGGACAAGGAGCATGGAAGGGCTTCCTGAGCCTGCTGGAGAGAGCATGGAAGAAAGTTTCCTTGCCAGCCTGAGTACAAAAGTTGACATCACCCTTCCTGGGCCTGTCTTTCTTGTCTTCTCCCCACAGCAGAGCAGAATAGTCCTGTGCTACATGAAGGATAAATATTGTACAAGCTGATCCACAGACTGGCTTCTGTTTAATCTGTACTCTTTCCTAGGTGGGCAGCCCCTGCCTTGTAGTGTATGTGTGTTCCCAGGGGCTGATCCTCAGGGCCCAGGCCCACGGAGCAGGCATGTGCTAGATGTGAGTCAGTGACATTGTGTCATTCACGCAGCAGCTGCCGGGTTGTTGCCCTAGCGCAACAGCAGGTGCACCTGGATCTTCTGCCACAGTCCCAGGAGAGGTGCCCACAAGGGTCCGATATGGTCATGCTGCCAGTAGGATCCTACTTCACCAGACAGACTAGCATGCCAGATGAAGTGGCTGCCGCCTGAATTACTAATTATTTTATAGAGCAGTATTAAACAAAGTGATACACATTACTGTATGATTTGTAATGCTCTATCCTTGAGTCTCTAGTCAAAAACATTGAACTTTATACTAGCAAGCATGGATTTTATTGTTTGTATTCATAAGGCCATAATGTAAAACTGAAATAAAAGTACAACAAAACTCTTAACCGTAAACACGTGATTAAATATCAGAATTTGAAAAAAATTGTATGTAAGTAGTACAAATAAAGTTATACTAGAATAGTAAAATACACACAAAATGCATTACATTAGTTGTATTCAAGTCTAAAATAAGTAATTACAGAAAGAATTCCTACTGGATAAAAATATTACAATGGTTTAACAAGTTGAAGTGATATAGTTTATATATTTTGTTTTTATAAAACTTATTTATCTCCCAGTTCTGTTTATATCAATGAAGGGAACTGTTAGAAAGTAGATATTATATGTCGCACCTGTTGCTTCCAGTACCATGAAGGGGCGTGGCACTTCCTAATGGGAGTCCTGGGATGAAACCCACACCCGGCCCATATAGACCCATCAGTGGTCCATGTGGTGACCCTATGGGGGTCCAGTACACTGCATTGCTGCTGCAGCAAGTATAGCACTTGTTGCGGTGGGCTGTAGCAAACAAGGCTCCATTAGTGACCAAACCAAGCAACCCAGACTCAGATGTCAAAGCTAGGGGGGAAGGCAGGGCAGACCCAAGTCCTGCCTTCCATCAGTGCAGCCTACACTGCCAAGACCAGGCCCATTCCCCTGCTTTGGAGAACAACGAGGGTAGGGAGTGAGCCCATTGCCTCCAAATGGAGTATCCCTGGAATGGTACCCAGAGATGGGCCCAGATGGGCCAGAAGAGTGATGGAGGAGACTACACAGCAAAGCCAATAAGGCTTCATTCCCTCGGTGCTGTTGCTGGTGTGCTGCAAGTCCAGGCTCCTCTGGCACGGATGGGCATATTTAGGGTTCGCCCTGTACCTGACTCCACAGGGTCCAGAAAATGGAGGTCCACAGAGATGCTGAAGGGGCTCCAGGTTGCTGAGCTGCTGCAGCTGTCACAAGCCAGCTGGCAGAGGGGCCAGCACATGGCTCCAGTCCCCCACCCCCCTTAAAGCCTGATGAGGTGAACCAAGGCTAGGCCACCTAGCCCCACGGAGGCAGACTGCATGCTCAGCCTTCCGTTAACCATGGACTGTGCAGTGTACAAACATGGTGTCCCCCACCCCTCACTCATGGGGACAGGCAGTGACCCCAGAACAGAGTCTCCCTAGGATGGGCCACACACTCAGGAGCACAGAAGACAAGTACCAGCACAGCTGGAGGAGGAGAGGGCAGCAGTGGCCTCAATTCCAGCCCCATGGCTGCCAGCTGCTGGGTGAAATGGAGCAACTGAGACTGGGAAGTTAGGTGGGATGCGTGGGCGGGGTTCATCTAGCAATTCTGGGGAGCATGCACACACATCCACTCACTGCACATCCACCGTAAGGGAGTTGGCCCCACATCACAACGGGTGACCTAAGAAGGCACCCACAAGCAAGGGACTACAGAAATGGAGTTTCACATAATGACTTGGAAATGGCTCCAGGGCACAGCCTTGGAGCAATGAACAATTGGCAAAAAAAAAGAAAAAAGAAAAAGAAAAAAAAAAGAAAAACGAAAAATGTCCGGGAAAACTATTCATCAATGATAACCTATTACACTTTAAAAACAGTTTTGCTTTCCTCTTGTCCTATATTTTTGCATGGGGACTTCTGAATTAACCAGAAATCTCCAGGATTTCTTCATGCATAGTAACACTAATATATATATATATATATATATATATATATATATATATAGCTTCTATTCTTTTTTAATTAAGGAAGTTGCATTTAGTCCTTTCCCATGTTTGATTCATGAAAAGAAATCCTGAACTGTATCTGTAAAACACCAAACTCAGCATTTCTTCTGAACACCTCACTGAAGAAAGAGAATAAAATGACCAAGCAACAGGTATCACCCATATTGTCACTGTGCTAGCTATTTCTCTGAATAGAAAATAATCCTGCCTGCACATGCAGATCACTTATGTAAAATGTTTTCCAACAGCTCTTGTTGTTATCTTACATTTATCTTCCTCTTCCTACCTCTTCTTCTGCTCCTCTTCCCTAGTGTCCTGTTTCCCTCTTCCTTCACTCCTACCTCTACTTTCTCCCTGTCCCCTCCTCTTCTCTCTTGTGCTATGACCTTTCTCCTCTCTTACACCTTCCTCCTCCTGTCCTTTCCTCTTTCTCCTACAAATACACTTTCTTCTACATCTTTATGGTCCTGGGGGTTGGACACCCACTAAGCAAAAGCTCTGCTGCTCGCTACAGGCCTCCAGTCAGGACTTCATTTCAATGACACTCTATTTCTTTGCTACAAACCCAACAAAGTCTTTTGATTCAGGATTTAATTCATTGTACATATTCTACATCATGAATATGTGCTACTTCATACAGTGTGGCTAATAGGTTTGGATTATGCTTTGGGCTTCAGTTAAACTCATCAGAAACAATGTCTTTGAAGGCAAGCTAATGTGATCCTGTTATTCCCACATTAATGAACTGGTTACTTTGTATCTTGCACAAGTACTTCCATATTGTTCCCAGTTTAATGAACTGTCACTTTGTGGTAGCACCCACAGTAATACTAACCCAAGGATTGCTGGGGATCAGAAGATTAAGTCCAGACAGGAAAATCGATGAGATATGCATCTCAAATTAACTATTAAAAAGCCAGAAGAAAATTTATGACTACGTGGTATAGTGCCATACTTCCACAGAATAAGCTGACGACAGGACACAGGCCTGAGTTGAAGACCTGTGGTGGGTGCACACACACACCCCCGCCACACACACACACACACACACACACACACACACACACACACACATACACACACACACACACACACACAAACACACACGCACACACACACAATTTCCCAGCTAGAGCAAGTACAATATCTGTTTTCCCAATGACATATCTGAGTTCCAATCCTATGTGTTTGGATGTTTTTGAAAGCTGTATCATCAACTTACCTAATTTTAATAAATGACACCCTGCTCACTAATATTTAATCCTGGTTGGAAAATATTTTAAGACACATTTTCATGTAGAAAATTGAGTTTTTTCCCCAAATCGTGACTGTCTTGGTTTATAAGAAAGAAAGAATTGTGCCTTTAATTCATTAGTTCATAAATTAAAAACGTAACCCTAACCCCAGAACCAGTTGCCTTTGCATTCAAAAAGCCACACAAATATATTAAATTTATACATCCTATCTTTGATTCAACTCATCTTTCTTAAAATAATTTCTAGTTTTACTCAATATCTTATCATTTTTCTAACACGAACCCTAACTGGAACATTCAGGCTAATCCTCACACAAATCATTTTCCAATCCTAATATTATTAGCAGTTTCCTATTTCATATTTATCCTAATTCTATCTTGACTTGTTATTTGAAAATTAACTTTCAGTTTGACCCTAAATTTTCCATTTCCCTAATGCTAACACTAAGCCCAGCTGGAACTGAAACCTAACTTTCAACCTAATCATAGTCCAAAATTAATATTAAAAAATACTCTAGTTTTTATTCATTGGAATGAATATTCCAGTTTGCACTCAGGAAATGAGTTTCAATTTGCCCTAATTCCAACAAATTTCCTGACTCTACCTCTGAAGTTATCTTGTTCCCTAACATGAACCATTATATTACTTGTCATCAGATTCTCTTATCAGGAAAAACACTGTAGTTTCCATTGATCCTACCTTTTCCTGAACCACTGTATCCTAAAACAATTTCCTATTTACTTATCATCTAGTCCATTACTAATGGTAACTCTCAACCTAAACCTGGCTGGAAAACTCATTAATCATTACAAGA
Source organism: Dipodomys merriami (assembly GCF_024711535.1). NCBI lineage: Eukaryota > Metazoa > Chordata > Mammalia > Rodentia > Heteromyidae > Dipodomys > Dipodomys merriami. Next base: position 15,240 of record NW_027203748.1, on the reverse strand, counting down.
ATGATCACTGAGAAATATATATATATAATGATAATGCTCTAGTTACTATTCAGTCTCACATTTTTGTTTCTGCTTGTTAGTGAAAATTCAATTATACTAAAACGTTCCTATTCATAAAAATAATCATAATCAGAACAAAATACTGACACTGATTTTAATCCAAATATGTCAATACTAACACATACTAGTTAGTGTTACCTTAGTTTTCATTCATCCTAACTTGATTCAAAATATGCCTTCCAAACATAGCTTTCAATTTTTTCCAATATCTTAGTCATTTTCTAACCCTAAACTTAATCTTAACTGGAATATTGAGAATAAATAAAACCTAATTGCAAGTAGATTCTAACATTAATAGCAGTACTCTAGTTCACATTCATTCTAATTCTTACCAGACTTATTCCAAAATTTACCATCCACTTGAGCCTCATTTTCTTTTCTCCTTCACTCTAACCCTAAACGTGGCTGGAATCCTAACCATAACCTTAACACTAATGGTATCGCAATTCTAAAATTTATGAAAAATGCTGGTTTTGTGCAATCCTAACTAAAATTCCACTTATAATTCTTGAAATATGTTGCAAGTTTTCCTAAACCCTACAGATTTTCTCATTCTTATCTCTGAACCTATCCTGTTCCATAAAAGGAATCATTAAACCAATTGATCTCAAATCCTGATATTATGAAATACATTGTACTTCCATTATCCCAGCTTTTCCTGAATTCCTAGAACCTAAAATAAGTTCAGATTTAATTAACATTAATCCTATTCCTTTTTTTTGTTTTTGTTGGTTGTGGGGTTTCATCTCTGGGCCTGGGCATAATCCCTGAGTTCTAGGCATGGGCATGATCCCTGAGTTCTTTAGCTCAAGGTGTGCACTTTACCACTTGAGCCACAGCACCACTTTCTGGTTTTCTAGTGGTTAATTGGAGATAAAATTCTCACAGACATTGCTGCCTGGGCTGGCTTTGAACTACGATCCTCAGAAAGCAGCTTCCTGAATAGGTAGGATAATAGGCGTGAGCCACCAGTTTAATATATATCTTTACTCAATCCTTAACACCCTTTAACCAGAAACCTCATCCTAATCACAACCTGAATTAATACCAAATGGTTAATGTAAGGAAAATTGTCTGGATTCTATTCAATCACACATTTTTTTTGCTTCTACTTCTTAGTGGAAAACGAAATTTTACCCTAAAGCTTATCCTTCCATAATTCTAACAAGAACTAAAACAGTAACACTTTAAACCAAATTATATATGAACGTTTAAAATAACACCCATACTTGTTTTCATTCATTCTAACTTTGATGTCATTCATTCTTCTTAAAATATGTGGCAGTTTTACACAATATCTTATATTATTTTCTCATCCTAAACCCAGCTCTAACTGGAACACCTTGCCTAATCCTAAACCTACATATAACTGAATCATAATGTTAATAGCAAGCCTCTATTTCACAATTATCCTATCTATTGATCAGCGTGTAGTTCGAAATTTTACTTGCATTTTGAACCTAAATTTTTAAAAGTGTTTTTCTATTTCCTGTCAAGTTTTATTTTTCATTTCTTTTTAAATTTTATTATATTGTAATGAGGCTTACATCGGGATTACAGTTACGTGTGTAAGGTAATGAGTACATTTTTTGTTGAGCATTATTACCCCCTTCTTTGTTGTTGTTCCACTATCCCTTCCCTCTCCCACTTCCATCACACTTCTCTCCCCATGGTCTAAAGTTCATTTTCAGTATAGTGTGCTATGAGTATTATTGTTGCAATAGGTCATCCTGTGTTGAACCTAAATTTTCTATTTCTCTAATCCTAATTCTAATTCTGTCTGGTATCCTAACCCTAACCATAATAATAATGATAGCTTAATTCAGAAGTTAACAGAAAATACCCTTTTTGGTTCATCCTGATAATCCACTGTATGTCTTGAATTAAGTTGCAGTTTAGCTTAAATCTTCCAAATTACTTTATATGTGCATATATAAAGATGTAATTGTATGTGAAAAACAGATCTTCTTTGGAGAAAGAAGTAACAAAAAGGAAATAGAGGGAGTAAAATCAAATATTTTAATATATTATGGAACGAGAATAATTAAACTGCCACTTCTGATAATTAATAACCGTTAACAAAACAACTAAAAATAAAGAAAGAAATAACACACTGCCTTCCAGTGTTCTTGAAGAGAACCATGATATGTCTTGTGAAAGAAATACTGGTGTTAGATAAACTTTCTTCATGCATAATTTATATTGTTATTGGCCAATTATTTAACTTAAATAAATAAATAAAAAATGTCAAATAAGATTTCATGACAAAATATGTATCAGTTACTTAATAATTGTTTGAGAAAATGTTATAGTCAAGAATTTAAGAAGCTAAATTTCTATTTCCCTACAATGCAATGATTTAGGTTTACTAATCTAGAATTTCTAGTAAGTTTAGAGAACACAATTGGCATGTAAAACCATGAACTGTACATCTTGTGTTTTGGATTTTAAAAATTTTCTTTTATTCAAATGAATACTTAAGTTTACTTTTCAAAATAAATGCAATTTTATCTCCTTTCAGAACAAGTACTTACCCTGCAATTAAATGTATTAGGATATTCAGGTATTTAAAAGCTAAATTTTCTAAGTTTGTTATGTAGCTCTACGTATTCAAAATGACATGATTTTTCCATTCGTAAATGTCTAACCTGTGAGATTTTTGCTTCATCAATATACATTATCTCATGAGGTTGTTGTGAAGGCTCCAGTAACCAGAGTGGTCAAAAACATTTCGTGGATTCTAAATTTTAAATGTAATCATTTTTAGCCTTTGATTATATCAGTTATTGTCTCTTCAGAGCAATTAAATTAAAATAAATACTACTTTTTAAACATTTCACTCACATTGTAAATAATATTAACATAGGTTAAACAGAGACTAATCATTTCAAACTCACCACATTTGATGATCTTAGCATGAAGAATGTAGAGAGTATAAGAACCCGATTCTCAATATTTTTGGTTAGATTAAATTAAATTATATATCTGGATTTCTAAATTGGAGTAAATCACATGGAAATAGGAAAACAATAAGAAAAATGATTACTTTGGAATCATTTTCTTCTTAAAATTTTTTTATTGTGAAAATACCATTCAGAGGGGTTACAAATATGTGGGCAATGTAACAGTTCATTTCTTATCAAGCATTGTTGCCTCCTCCTTTGTTTCCCCTTACAATCCTTTCCCATCTCTACCTCTTTGCCAGCCAAAGTCGTAAAGTTCGTCTTTCGACATAACGTCTTGTAGATCTCATTGTTGCAATGGGTCCAACGGTATTCCTAAAATTATGAAGCAAAAATATCTCCAAGAAATATATTTTTCAATAAAATGTTTCAATCCTTAGGTAAAGTGCTTTATTCTTCAAATAGTGAAGGACAAATTTTTTCTCAAAATAGAAATTCTGCAAATAATTTAATGTTTGTTTTCATGCACAAAATTCTATGACTTCTAGTCTTGTTATGTGATTTTCATTATATTTTTTATTGAAAAATGATGCCTACTTATATTTATTACAAACTTCGGTATTTATACAAATCATGCTTGTACAGGCTAAGTTACATAATTTAATACACAAACAAAATTATCTTTTTTCCTGTCTCCCACAGGTAAGGATGAGGTGCTGAAGTATATAAGAGAGTCTATGTGTATTCTTATTTAAACGACTTGCTTTTCCCCTTCCCCTGCACAAATTATACCAACATCAAATACAGTGAAAGCAGCGGTTATCCTGTGGGGGAGGGACATACAAAGCAACAAAGAAATAATCTTATAAATGTGTTAGAAACAATCGCATGAAAGAAAAAAAAATTGAATACATATCTTAAGGTTTATTTCCCTAACATCACCTTATCTGACCTTTTCTGCTTGGCTCAGACATATACTAGATATTGCAAATAAGGTAAACCATGGAACCTATGTTTCTTTGGGCTTGGCTTACTTCACTTAATATAATTTTTTCCAAGCCTTTCTATTTCCTAACAAATGTGGCAATGTCATTCTTTGTGATGGAGGCAACAATGAGAAGTACAAGTCGTTATGTCGAAAACGAACTTTACAACTTTGGTGGGGGGGCGAAGAAGATTGGGTGGGGGGGGAGCGGGAGGATGGGAAGGGGAAACAAAGGAGGAGGCTACAATGCTTCATAAGAAATGTACTCATTATCTTGCTCATGTAATTGTAACCCCTCTGTACAGTATTTTCACAATAAAAATACATAAAAATTTAAAAAAAGATAGGCTATGTGTAATGGAAATTTGCAACAGGAGGATGGGATCATGAGCACTTTTTACTTGGCTGAACAGAAGTTCTTGTCTCTACAGCACTTTTTTGCCATTTAATCACACAGGGAAAGCCAAAAAATTTGAAGTATATATGAAAGAATTACATTCCTAAAAGTTGTGGCAACCCTGCTCAAAAACTCAATTTTATCACTAGTTCTTTGTGCTTGCTGGCTAATCAATTTCCCTATCATATTTACATATTATTAAGCATATTAGTCATTCAACTGGCAGTACATGGCAGAAGACTCCTGAAATCATATCTATTGTGGTGTAATATTTAGAAGAGAAGAAAAAGATTATATTGATATCCAATTCCTCCCTTTGGCCTTCAATATAGTAATTAATTTCAAAACAATCACATAAGATGTTAGTCTATTTTCCAAATTTAATTAGAGATTAAGCAAGTGTTTTTTTGCAGTAAAGTGATGACAGTAGTATCACAGCTCTGATATGAGCACCTCCTCCCTAACAAGTAATGCTCTATGGACTGTAAATATGGACACCACAATAAAGTCTCTCTCTCTCTCTCTCTCTCTCTTTCTCTCTCTCTCTCTCTCTCTCTCTCTCTCTCTCTCTCTCTCTCTCTCTCTCTCTCTCTCTCTCTCTCTCTCTCTCTCTCTCTCTCTCTCTCTCTCTCTCTCTCTCTCTCTCTCTCTCTCTCCTCACACACACACACATAGAGCTGCCACCCAGACACATCAGAGATCAGTTCCATTCCTCTGTAATTATAGTTTATTGAGGTTTGTTCCCTTGCTTTTCTTTGATTCAGGATCTTGCTTGCACCTGTATATTTCCCCGAGATCAAGTCCCTTCTTAGCATACCATGTATCTTTGTATGCTTCAGGCCAACTAATAGTACCTTTAATACAATATCGTCATACTTGACATACAAGTCAAACTCCATGAATTCATACTACTATTCCAAATTACTACAATGTATTGGATCTAGGGACAAAATGCCCACCTTGTTATTTTAGAAGGAATTGACATCATGAAAAAGAAGAATATTAATCAGGAACTGAGGTAAGAGAATGGGAATATGTGGGAAAATGTAGAATACTGTATGTGGGTTAGAGATACAGAATAATAGGCTCATTTATTGAAAACTTGTCATCCTATATTGAAAGCTCAATTTATGTATACAGTTTTCCAGTTACTTTGCTTACCTATCACTTCTGATCACAAATCCTCTTATGATTGTTATATTATCTTTGAATAAATCACACAATTTGCAGGTACTTATCATCTTAAAGAAATACAGTCTGTTTCTACGTTTTTCATTATATGTGAAAAACCCTTATTTTTTGTTTCCCTGTTTGCTGAATAAATGTATTCCTGGAAACAGGATATTGACAACAAATCTGAGTGTAATTTTCATTTTGTAAATTTCAAATATAATATAAACTTTGTATTGACTAGTTATTTTTTTAATGAGTGATATTCATGAACACAATATTTTGGTGCCTTTAAATCAATTGAGAATTGCTGTGGTAGTTCTTGTGTCTAATTGATTTAACCATTATGTTATTCATGTATAAACATTGCATTGCACTTTTTTCTTTTTATATATAAAATAATCCCCAAGGGTTTACTTTAAAGTGATAATGGGGGGAGGTTGTCTTCTTGTTCCAAACTTTATATTTACATCAGTGAAAGTACTAGAAACACATGATGTTTACTGGAGCAATATAAAAGATGAGAACATATTTCTAATGAGAATAGATTTATTGATTAAAACACAGAATAGAGTAAAATAGTCAGGTTTCTTGTTTGAGACCATAAATTTCATATGAATGTAGCTCAAGATAAGACTCAACGATAAATTCATATTTATATTACTGAGATTTACATCACAATATAAGAAATATACGTACTTTAAGGAATTGGTCATTCAAAGCCCTAGATTCCTAATGGATGAAGAATGGAATTGAAAAAAAGCAGAGGAAAACAATTCAACATGCATCTATTATGATTTTATAATACTAATAGGAAAGCAATGGAGCTTTTGCCTTTCTGAAGAAAAACGTTAAGGCAGTAATTTCAATGTAAGTTAGCAATTGTAATGAGTCTGAGGTCTTTTCCTCCAAGATATCCAAGAATACTATACTCATCCTTTGAAGAGTAAATAAGTAATTATTTTCATTAGCTTTGCTTAATGTGAATTTGTAGTAAATAGGTTAAAATGTCTTTTTCTCTTAATGTAATAACATACATTCTGTCTCTTTCTGTTTCTTCATACAAGCCTGAAATCACTACTTCAACGTCATATAAGCAGAAAAACAAAAATAACCTGATACAACAATCGCAAATCCTAAAGTATGTGAAAACATCCACAATATAAAAAATAAATCTGAGGAAGAGGAAAAACAATGACAGAATTACAACAGAAAATTACCCTAGCAATCTCTAATGAAACAGAGGATTATAGTCCTAGCAGATACTCCACTTCTAGAGGGTCACATCAAATCAGATATAATTATACATATGCAGCTATAGAGACATAATTATAAACATATAATTCATAAGAGATTTTATACTGTCTTCACAAGAAAATAAAATTCTATTAAAAGGTGATAGTCAGGTAGTTGACTGCTATGACTGTGTTGGCCAACACATTCAAAAGCACATCTGCAGTGTGGAAATAAATGGGCAGCATGGAAAAAAGGAGGAACAGAAGCGTACATCAGAGAAAGCCACATCCATACACATAGACAATTCACCATACCACTGGACATTCCGAACTGTCACTGGAACCACAAATATTAATAACACAACATCTCACCACAACTGATTTCTATTCCTACACTTAATGGACCTGACAAAAATGCAATTCCAGTAAAACAAATCATAACAGGAGACCAAACAAAGACCTGGCAAATCAACCAAGAACATTGAGAATCACCTATTAAGGTCATAGATCCGCCAAAAGAAAACCTCCAAATGGACAAAACAAACCAGAAAAATACAAGAAAAGTGATGTCAAGGTAAGATAATTCACACAGTAAATAACCAGACATTAGAATAGACAATCAAGGACCTAGAAGAGAGTTATCAAAACGTATTACAGATACTGCTGAAAAATGTGATTAATGGAAAGATAGAAAACCTCTACAAGGAAATTGGTGAACAAATGAGACCAACAAAAGATTAGCAAAATAATTCATGGAGACTAAAACAGAAATATAAATAAATTCTGAGAAGTCAAGGGAGTCCAAGAAAAAAATGGATGCCTAGTTAAAAGATATGAGAGAAGACAGAGCTAAGAAAACAACCCTTGCAACTACCCCACCCAAAGAAAAAATGTACAGAGGGCTGGGAAGGTGGGTCAGTGGTAGAGCACTTGTCTTGCATGACTGAGGACCTGGGTTTGATTCATCAGCACCACATAAGCAAAAATAAAAAAAAAGAAAGAAAGAAAGAAAGAAAGAAAAAACCCGGAAGTGGCGTGGTGGCTCAAGTGGTAGAGCACTAGCCTTGAGCTGAAGAGCTCAGGGAAAGTGCCCAGGCCGAGTTCAGGCCCCACGACCTGACCCAATAAAATGTACGGAATGTCCATAAAAGACCTAAAACAAAGCTTTATTAGAGAGATAGAACCCCTAAAAAATTACCAACTACAAGACAGGGAAATCAAAACCAAAGTAGAAAGTCTCCACAGCAAATAGATGACATACAAGATAATCTCAGGGCCAAATACAGAATAGATCTAATAGGAAAGAGGAAATAATCATTTAGAACAAATCCAAGAAATAAGAAATAATCTTCCCAGAACGTCAAGACTCAGTTAGAAGATGAAATTACAGGGAGACAGGTATCAAGAAGGAGAAGAACAGGAAACTAAATGGATGGGAAACATTCCAGAATTCTAGCAGAGGACATGCGAAACATCCAAAGAGATAGGCTCATGCACAGAAGAGAAGCCTTTAGAAGAAACACAGAATTCTAGAACTGAACAATCCACCATGACATCATAATCCATTAGAGGATCATTAACAATCAAAGAAAGGATTCTTAAAGCTTCCATATATAACCATGTGGTTCTTATTCTTGCTCCTGTTGATGTGATGAATAATATTAATTGATTTGCGTATATTGAACCAGATTTGCATCCCTGAAATGAATCCTGTTTGATCATGGTGTATGATTTTTTGTATGAATTGTTGAAGTCGATTGGCCAAAATTTTGTTGAGAAGTTTTGCATCAATGTTCATCAAAGAAATGGGTCTATAGTTCTCTTTCTTGGATGAGTCCCTGCCTGGTTTTGGGATGAGGGTTATGATGGCTTCATAGAATGTGTTCGGTTGTGAGCTTTCTCTTTCAATTTCATTGAAGAGTTGGAGGAGTATTGGTGTGAGCTCTGCTTTGAAGGCCTTGTAAAATTCCTCTGTAAACCATCTGGTCCTGGACTTTTCTTAGCTGGGAGGTCTCTTATTGCTGTTTCTATTTCAATGCTTGATATGGGCCTGTTAAGCTGGTTTAACTCATCTTGGTTTAGTTTTCGCATGTTGATATTTGCTAGGAAGAGGTCCATTTCTGTCGAGTTCTCAAACTTATTAGCATAAAGTTTTGAGAAGTATTCCCTTATAATGTTCTGAATCTTGGTTGTTTCTGTGGTGATGTTTCCGTTCTCATCTCTGAGTTTATTAATTCATGATTCAGCAGTGTGTTGTTCAGCCTCCATGTGACACCGGACTTTCTTTGGTGGCTTTTGGTGTTGAGTTCTAATTTTATTCCCTTGTGGTCAGAGAGAATGCAAGGTATAACTTCAATGTTTCTGAATTTAGACAAGTTTGCTTTGTGGCCTAAAATGTGGTCTATTTTAGAAAACGTTCCATGTGCTGCTGAGAAGAGCGTGTATTCTGATGCTGCTGGGTGAAATGTTCGGTAAAAGTCTGTTCAGTCTAGTTGATCTATGCAGCTGTTTAGATCTGCGGTTGAGTTTTTGCCGAGTTGATCTATCTCGTGGGGAGAGTGGTGTGTTAAAATCCCCAACAATTAATGTCTTTGGATCTATATGGGATTTGAGGGAAAGTAGTGTTTCTTTGATATATTTGGGTGCTCCATTGTTTGGCGAATAGATATTTAGAATTGTAATATCCTCCTGAAGGAGAGATCCTTTAATTAGTATGTAGCGACCTTCTTTATCTCTTCTCACGAATTTTAATGTGAAGTCTATTTTATCTGATATTAGGATTGCAACCCCCGCCTGTTTATGAGGGCCGTTTGCTTGGTAGATTTTGTTCCAGCCTTTTACATTGAAAATGTGTTTGTATTTACGGGCAAGATGTGACTCCTGCAGGCAGCAGATAGAAGGGTCTTGTTTCTTAATCCAACTAGACAGTCTATGTCGCTTAATTAAAGAGTTCAATCCGTTAACGTTAAGAGATAGGACTGAGAGGTATTTGGGAGTTCCTGCCATGTTAACCACCTTCTTGGGGGCTGCGAAAACTGGGTTCTTCCTAAGGTTCTTGGATTCTCAGTTTGGGTGCAGTTTCTTGGCCTTTGTTGCAGTCTTGTTGGTTTTCTATGTGTAGGACACCTTTAAGAAACTTTTGTATGGCTGGTTTGGTGGAGATGTATTGTTTCAATTTTTCTTTGCTATGGAAAGTTTTTATTTGGCCTTCAGTTATGAAAGAGAGTTTAGCTGGGTACAGTATTCTTGGTTGATAGTTGTTTGTTTTTAGGTCATGGCATATGTCATTCCAGGCTCTTCTTGCTTTGATTGTCTCTGCTGAGAAATCTGAGGTGATTCTAATTGGTTTCCCTTTATAGGTGATTAACCTTTTCTCCTTGACAGCTTTAAGGAACTTTTCCTTGGTCTGGGTAGATCCTGTGTGGATTATAATGTAACGGTGGGATGTCCTATTCTGGTCTGGTCTATTTGGGGTTCTAAAAGCTTCTTGTATCTGAATAGGCCTATCTTTTTGTATGTTTGGGAAGTTCTCTGCTAGGATCCTGTTAAACAAATTTCCTAGACCATTAACTTCTGTTTGTAGGTGCTCCTCTACACCCATTATCCTTAGATTGGGCCTTCTGATGGTGTCTTCCAGGTGTTGGATAGACCTATCATATTTCTTGGACTTGTCTTGGATGGTTGTATGTTCTTTCTCTATAATATCTAGGCTGTCTTCAATCCCTGAGATTTGATCTTCTACATGGTCTAACCTGTTGTCAAGACTCTCTACTTTGTTTTTTATATCTTTTCCTTCTAATTGGTCAGCTTTGATGGCTTTAAGTTCTTTGTTGAAGCTTTGTTTTAGGTCTTGTATGAATTTCTTTACTTCCTTAATTTGGTGTTCAGTGTTTGTTCTCAAATCACTTAGTTGATTGGTTATGGTTTCTTTGGACTCCCATTCCTTCTGTTGGGTTCCATTCAGCATTCCCTTTGTGGTCTCCCTGACTTCCTTCACCTCTTTGTTAATGGATTCCTGAATGCCTTTAGTGATCTTTGTGTATTCTCTACCTGGTCTCTCAATTCCTGAATTACTCTTTGATTAGCTTCCTCCCGTCTGTGGGATTCCTGCAGTTCTCTTTCTTCCCGTTCGTGGGATTCCTGCAGTTGTCTTTGAGTGTTCTCAGCCTGCTCACGCCATTCCTCCCTTTCTCTTTGAGTATTCTCAAGTTGTTCATGCAAATCATGTATCAGTTTTTGAGTAGCTTCCTCACGCTTATGATATTCCTGTATAAACTTCTGGGATGCCTCCTCTCTCTCCCTATCACGCTCATACAGAGTCCTTTGTACATTGTCAAACTTCTCATTTATCATGTTTGCTAGTAGTGATTGTAGAGCTATTTGGGAACTCTCCTCTGGATTATTCTTTATCTGTTCTAATCCCTGATTATCAAGATTGGGAATTGAGATACCCGAATTTGCCATTTTTCTTGTGTTTTTCCGGCTTACTCTGCCCATTTGAGATGAAGATAGCACCAGTTTTGTGCTAGAACACTATCTTAAGGCAACCATCAACCAAAGTTTGCGTTTGTACAGTCAATAGTCTACAGATACAATCTAGTTCAACAGATACATCTATTCAACATCAAACAACTATATGTTAAAGGACTTCGAACCGCAGAAAAGAATTTGGAAAACCAGAAATTATTAGGATTAGGGAGAGATGTGGGTAAAAAATAGGAATAGATTGGTGTGGGGAGGCACAGGGAGAGTTAACTATGTCCTAATCACAATGCAGGAAATGGGTTGGGTAGGATGCAAGTAGAGAGAGAGAGAAAAAGAAGAGACGGAAAGGGGAATGAAAAGAGACCACAAAAAAAAATAGAAACGTTAATGTTATTATAGAGATTAAAAGACCGTCTATTTAGAGAGGAATGTGAATATGTTGAGAGAAAGGGAGGGACATAGAGGAGATGTGAATCACTTTAAGGATGGATAAGGGAGTAGAAAATATCAGAAGTTCTGTAGAGCTAGACAAAAAACAAAAAGATAATTAAGAAAGAAAGAAAAAGAGAAAGAAGACAAGAAAAGAAAGGAAAACGCTCATTCACATATTCCTAAAATAAAAATTATAAGAGGAGAAAAAAATGTTACTGGAAAACAATTATTTTTTTCAGAAGACACAAAAATTAAAGATTAATAAAAGTTTAGAAGAGAAAAAAATTTATATATATATATATATATATATATATAAGGTAACAAAAAAACAAAAAACAAACAAAAAGAAAAGAAGAAAAAAAAAAGAAAAAAAGAAAAAAAGTCTTTTGATATTTTTTTTGGGGGGGGGAGGAGTGGGAAGAAACCTTTATCTCCCTTTTGTCAGTAAACAGTCTCTTGTTGGAGTCTCTGGTCAGCTTGAGGTCCTGTGGCTTGATTAGTTTCTTAAGTCGGTTTGTTGGAAGAGGCAGAAAAATGCTCTGCTTTACCCAAGATTTTGAGATCCCCCTCCCAGGTTAGGTTTCTGGGAGGGTGATCTGCTTTGAGAATCACAAAAGAGGAGGATGCAGTGATGAGGCTAGGTTCTGGGTAGAGTTGAGGCCTTTCAACAAACAATAGCTTTTCCCTGGGGCTATTTTGTGATAAAGCTCACAGCGCCCAGCCTGGAGCCATTCTCAGGGTTTCTGTTATTCAATTGATTGTGGTGGCTGCTAGAGGGAGGGGCAGCCTCTGGCTCTGGTTACCCAGTGAGGCAACCTACTCCAATGGCTGGCGCCTGAGCTGGGTGACTTTTCCCTGGATGGAGCTGAGTCTGGCAGGTCACTTCACCATTAAGTTCTTGTGACCTGCTAAATGACTCGTTTTATTCCAAGGCCTGAGCTGGAGCTAGCAGCTCCTCCGAGCTTTGTCGGTATCCAAGATGGAGATCACCGGTGCCGGGGGGGAGGGGTGGCCTTCCCTCCTCTGCTCTCTGAGAAGGAATGAGGACTTCGGGCTTGTACTCATGCCGAGTCTTGGATCCTGGGTCGTCTCTGGTCTGCAAACTGCAGGATGAAGATGTCCGCTCCTTGTCGGTTCTTGTTGGTGTTGAGTAGAATCCGCTCGTCAGCTGCGTCTAGCTCCTTTGTCCCGGACTCTATGTCTCAGGTATGACCCCGCGGTGGTGGTCGTGGCCGCGACCCTGCGGCCGCAGCGGCAGCAGCTGGCAGCCGTTCAGATGTGTCTCCTTGGCTTCCCTTTCTTGACTAACTCTCTGTCCTCTGATGGCACACTTGGTGTGATTCTCTGGCTTAGGACTGTTCACTGGAACTCTAAAACTGCTTTCTATGCGAGAGCTTGTTCAGATTCCAGCTTCTCCTCTGCCATCTTCCCGGAACTTCTCCTTTTCCAGAGCTTTTAACATGAATGAGTGCTGAATTTTATCAAAGAATTTTCTGCATCAATGGAGATAATCATGTGGTTCTTGACCTTGGATCTGTTGATGGGAGGGATTACATTTATTGACTTACATATGTTAAACCATCCCTGCATCTCTGGGATGAAGCCTACTTGGTCATAATGTATGATTTTTTGATATATTTCTGGATTCTGTTGGCCAAAATTTTATTTAGCATCTGTCTTAATAAAAGAGGTTGTTTTGTAGTTCTTATTTTGTTGGGCCTTTCCTTGTTTGGGGATGAATCTGATATTGGCTTCTTAGAATGAGTTTGGGATTACTCCCTCTGTTTCTATTTCTCTGTGGAGCTTGAGGGTTGTGGGTATTAGTTCCTCTTTAAAGGCCTTTGACAATTCTGTAGTGAATCCATCAGATCCTTGGCTTTTCTTGTTGGAAGATTTCTGATTATTTCTACTATGTAATTTTATGTAATAGAAATGTTTAATTGATTTATTTCTTCTTAGTTCTGTTTAGGTAATTTGTATTTCTTTGTTTCTCAGGCAAGAAAACAAATTACTTTACTGAACTGCTGCCCACACCATACATGGTGGAGACACATGGCTGAAAAGTAAGGGGGGTGACTCATGTCTGGGCCAGAACTTATCTAGGCCAGGGACAGGAAGAGATGTGGCCAGGTGGGGAAAATGTGTGGCCACACTGGTTTTGAATGTGACTTCAGGGGCTGGGACACTCCTAAGGACAGATGGGACTCTGGTGACCAGAGGTGGCCCAGGATGTGACCTAGCAGGAGGGGAAGGGAACTGCTTCTGGGTCTGCCAGTTACCTATGTAACAGATATTGGGTGGAAACGTAGCCAAGGAGTGTGGAGGTGTCCCTGTTCAAACCTTACATTCCAGCCTATTGATAATTATGAAAAAGGTCGAAGATTCTCTCCAGCTACTTCCTCTTTGCAAGGGGTGTCAACAGTAGGTGTAAAAGGCTGAGATGTGATCCCCTCTGGGAGAAGGCAGCAGGCAACAGCTGTCACTTGGGCAATGAGTCCTTAGATGAAGTCTGGAGGAGGCAAGTCTCTTGGACGAAGTATGGCTACGTCTCATGAGGCATTGAGGGACTGAAAAAAATACTAGAGAGAAAATAAACGGCAAAAGGAAAGACTTGGGTTTGGAAATGTTGGTAGAAATTTCCCTAGCTACTTCTGACATCCAGCGACTAAGTAGAGAAGAAGACAAGTGACAAAGGCAAGAAGATAAATTCCTATCCAGTTGAAAGGTAGATTGATATGGACATAAGATGGCATTCTTCTTTCTTCTCTTGACCTCCTGGCTCTGGTTTGTCTTGAAAGGGGAGGCACAAAATGGCTGATGTGATATCATCTCCTCTTACTCCTCTTCATGTTCCCTGAGTCTAGGTGCTGGGATGGTTTGTCCTAGTTGGTATTCAAGGAGGCTTGAACTCAAGGCCTGAGCACAGTCCCTGAGCACTTCTGCTGAAGGCTAGCACTCTACCATTTTGAGTTATAGAAACACTTGCAGTGTTTTCTGGTTAGAGATAAGAGGCTCGAGCCATGCTTCCAAACTTGCTCTTTGCAGTTTAATTGCAAAATGGATTCTTAGAGATTTTTCAGCCCAGGCTGGCTTTGAATTGCAATCTTTGCCATAAAAGACCTTTGTTATTTCCCATTATAGCAACAGGGAGATCAAATAGAATAAGTAGAGTTTACCTGGTCCTTATCAAGAACTGACCAACAAATATTCTGCAATGACAAAATTGTTAGATGGGAGAATCTTAGCGCACATATACTAATATGATTGCTTTGCATGCATGAGGCCCTGGGTTTAATTCCTCAGCACCACCTAAGCAAAAAGAAAAAAGCCAGAAATGGCCCTGTGGCTCAAGTGGTAGAGCACTAGCCTTGAGCTCAAGAGTTGAGGGACAGTGCTTAGGCCCAGAGTTCAGGCCCCACAACGGGACCCTTCCCACAAAAAAAGAGTCATGTAGTCAGTTCTAGATTACACAACACAAAACCAAAAAGGTAAAACTCAAAACCTAAAATTTTTGAGAACAATGTTTAGCCATCTTTGCTAACAAAGCACATCAAATGGTTGGGCCTCAGTTAC